>NC_134402.1:453106131-453349033 GCF_038048845.1 Mixophyes fleayi
GGACCCTATCAAAAACAAAGAAAAAAATCTTTATTTTAACAATAAAGCATTTGTTCTTTTTCAGAACCCCGGCTATCGCCATCCGGAGTAAGTTGGTGGTGCTTGTCCATGTTACTTAGCCTTACTCATTGCGTGCATTGCATAATGTGACACCCTCACACTGGGCACCTGGGCTGGGGCCCCCTGACTTCTTCCTTTAGATCAGGGTTGCTGTGGATGGTTCCCCCTAGTCTATCACACTGGCCAGAGCTACAGGGTAGCGGACAGAGCGTTGGTGCTGGATGCAGGGTACCAACTTCAGAACAGCAGGAAAATTGACTAAATTGGTCTAATCTGTAGGTCATAGGATTTACAGCACAGGTAAGCAGTTGGCAAAGCAGGATCTTGAAGCAGTGATGTTTTATTAGCTCACATGTCCTAATATGGACAGTTACACACTAGTTTGAGGTACTAGTGATATCCAGAAAGTACAGATGGTATAATGATACTACATGGTCAGACAGTACTCCTTTGTATACATAATCTGACACACGTTAGCAGAGGGTAACACCACCCCCTGATCCTAGATGGCTCTGCAAAGATTGAGATATTACATCAGATATTTTTTATCTGGATGAAATATGTTCTCCAAACTTGGATTTAAATGCAATACAAAGTCAACAAATTTACACCAATGTTATATTCTAAAACTTGCTGGTTGCATTATTCAGAAAGGTTCTAGGGCTAGGTACACAATAAAGCGTTTTCGTCCAATAATCGGGCAAATCAGCAACATACAACCGTTCGATCGGAAGTCGGGTTAGGCTGTATAGTGACACGATGGTTGAAAGCCATTCTAAAGTGTCGATCATTTGGTTGGTTGTACTGTTTCATTTTTTCCAACCAATCACTGACCAATCATGCTCACGATCTCCATAGAGTTTACAGTGTCTGGTTCTTTTCAGCCGATGCTAGCAATGAATGTCCCGGTGAATAAGTGTAGAGGGAATAATAATTTGTTCGTTCTGAGACAGAATGTTTCATTTCAGAGTCAAAGAAGGTAATGAAAAATATGTTAGGACATGTGGATAGCTATAACAAGGCGGTTTTAATTAGTGTGAAAATGTGACAATAATGAATGAATGAATGAATAAATATTGTGCTGTCATTCTTTGAAAACTAAAGGACCACACGAAGGACCAGATGAAGAGCACAGATCTGAAGGTAAATCGTGTCAGTGTGTATGGATGAATCGTCAGACTGATCGGACCTTCGGTGTTAGGTACAATCGTTTGAGATAACATGTCAGTTGGAAAATTCTTCAGTGTGTACTTGAAAGGTAGGTAACGACCTCCTGCTGTGCATTCAGGCTAAAGCAAGTGTTTGTCACTTCACACGAAAAAGGTCTAATTAGCCTTAATGAGGATTTCCTCTCGAAGCTACACAACCCAAACTTGACATACTGTCTCAGAAGTCAATACATTTCCATACAAAACACATACCAACATAAAAGATAAGTACATTTTTGACAACAGACGTACCTCTCTGACATATATACGTCCAAATTGTGAATATGTACAAAACCCATTTATTTTATATGTTACGAGAACAATTGCTAAGAAGCATAATTTACACTATCCGAGCTAACAAAACAGGAACAACTTCCTGACACGCGTACAAAGAAATATACTTATTTTATCTTTACTAAGCAAATCCTAATCTGTGGTTGCTCAACTATTAAAGTCTCAATAATCATTTGCAAACCTCTACATACAAGCGGTTCATTCTTCAGGTGTAAGGGGGTGTATGTGGCAATAAGTTGCATATCTGATTAGCCGCAGTTCACTTTCACTATCTGAGCTCACGCCGTGCGAGTAGTGCAAAGATGCGCTACGCAAAAGGGCGCACTTCTAACTCTGAATCGGGTCCTTACGTGTTATTATTCATACCACGTAATTGCAAATAGGCATCAAACTGTCTCTACTGTCGCCCTGCCCTCACCCTCCATGGACCGCTAGTACTAAACCCAACAATAGTTCTCAATGCATAGCTGTAGTATAAGATATGATCAGATTAGGAGATACAGGCAGCGCACAGCAAACGCCGACGCGCATTTCACTAAAAGGTGCTTTCTCAAGGCATGAAAGCTGCGTGGTGACTGTATTTCCTAATCTGAACATATCTTATCATCCACTTCCACTATGCAGTGAGAACCATTGTTAAATAACTTAAACTCAAATAAAGGAGAATCGTGTTATTACATTTTATTTCCTGCAAACCCGCAATACTATCTATGTTTTCATTTCGTTGGCTGTTTATGAGCAATTGACAGTAAATTGCACATTTTAATCCTTCTACTTATACAAAACAGGTTATGTTTTAATATCAGCAGGGGCGCACGGAGGATTGTCGGGTGGGGGGGGGGGTTTCTCCCCGCCGACCCAAAAAAAAAAACAAAAACGAGAGAGAGCTGCTGCGATGCGCAGCAGCTCCGTTCCGCCAGCGCTGTCCTATACAGCAGCCGGAGCGCTGTCTAAGAAGCATCTGCGGCGGTGCTGTATACAATACAGCACCGCCGCGGACGCTTCTTTGACAGCGCCGCGGCTGCTGTATAGGACAGTGGCCACTTAGTTAGCGCAGGGGGGGTTTCTAGAGACTCAGAAACCCCCCCTGCGTGCGCCACTGATCAGTGAACCCAAAGTAGTAAGTCACATGGTACAACCTCTGTATTCTTCTATGTTGAAGAGCAGTAAGTCAGTTACATAGTTAGCGGCTCCTTTATATCTATCTCTGAGATTTTTTCCTTAAATAGTTCATATATTAGAGGAGATTTTGGTGGGACAATATATTAGACAGTATATTTCCTCCACATTTTTAATTAATTAAATAGCTTGTTAAATAGGCTTTCCCATGCTTAGGAATAAACCCATTTCACCAGCAAAAGGACGCTTCAACCGTCTATAAATATGTCTTCATACATCTTGATATCAAGAGAGATAAATGTAAAGTTTTATATATATGTATAAGATTTGGGTGTCTGTTTCTTCAGATGGCGGAAGCTGTCTGGGTCAATCTCCCACTTTCAGAGCTTGATAAACAAGGTATAATTGCGGTTTCCATAAACACCAATGGGGACTGGATTTGTGATGGAAGAAGCTGGGATCCTCTAATAATAAATAGCCCCATTACTTGAAGATGCGCAGAGGATTTAAACCTCTTAGTAGGATCATAAATAGGCCCTTTGGGCTTTCAGCTCCACTAATGCAAATAAATAATGTATTAAAAAAAAAAAAATGGAAAACAAAAATATTTAAATAACTTTATTCATTAAAAAATGCCCAGGAACTGGCTCCTCTGACATGCACTGTGAGGAGCTCTGCTACGCAATTTAATGAGGAGGAAATGTCACAGGCACTCTGTAGATAAACTGGGGTAAATTGTATGTTTAGTAGATTTGTGCCATGGTAATTTGAATTACAAATAAAACCCCGATCTGAAACCACCCAATTTCCAAACAGTTTGGAAAGGTGATCCCAGACCTGTACATACATTTCTGTGCAAGGTAACCCAAAGAGCTGAAAGAGAAAAACACTTGTAATTATAGATGTTAGAGTAACAGGAAGATGACTATTCACAGTCTAATAGGAGTTATCCTCTGGCCGCATATCCCAAATGCCTGATAATAGTCTGTTTGATTTTATATTGTGGGGCTTATTTTGGCGTGATACACACTGCCATATCGGGGTGATATACGCTTCCATATCGGGACAATTAATTTACGAATGCAATTGTTGTTAAGCATCATTTAAACTTTAATATCCTGACCATGACCTTATCTGTGGGAAGTTTGTATTTTCCTCCCATTTGCGTGGGTTCCCTTCCACAATCTCCCCACCAAAAAAAACATACTGGTAGGTTAATTGGCTGCTATCAAATTGACCCTAGTCTGTGTGTGTGTGTGTGTGTGTGTGTGTCTGTCTGTGTATGTTAGGGAATTTAGACTGTAAGCTCCAATGGGGTTGGGATTGATGTGAGCGAGTTCTCTGTACAGCGCTGCGGAATCAGTGGCGCTATATAAATAAATGGTGATAATATTGCTGCAGTGTGTTGATCTTACTAATGACATTGCAGTGTAGATTAACCGAAGCTTCTAAAAAAGAAAAGTGGATGGGTTGCCCATAGCAACCAATCAGATTCTATCTATCATGTATCTGGTACATTCTTCAAAATGATAGCAAGAATGTGATTGGTTGCTATGGGCAACATCTCCACTTTTCCTTTTTAGAACGGAAGTTCTACACCTGAGAACGGCTCATGTCTTTGGTTCCAACCCCACTATCAAGGATATTTACATATATTTCTGGCTGTAGACATGGAATAAAAGTAAATATCTTCTCATCTGATAGCTGTGCGTGATATTTTCTCTGTGTGCCTGTTTGTATACAGTGATGATGGCATCACCCCATCTGTAGGGTGTTAGTTCTGTTATACAGCCACAGTATAGCACCGTGACGGCTGTCAGTGACTCCACAGTGACTGGCGTGATATTACAGCTGCCAGTGTTTTCAGCAACCTGACAAGACTGATCCTGTCAGCCGGGTGTTCCAAGATCCTCCCTGGAATAGGGGGAGACGCCTAAAATGCTGGAAAATATGAAGGATTAGGCTGGATGTGGAACCCCGGGATTAGACACTTCTAACGCACATTGCAGAGGGCGGGTCGCAGGAAACTGTGTGATGGGTTCATTAGTGCACAATGCAAACCACACAAACAGGGACACAGGATTAGTGTAATTGCATTCTTTCCTATATATATCTCTGCACACAAGTATAACACACAGTATAGCACACAAGCACCTATAAGCAGTAAAACTCACAAAATATGCAGGGTGCTCTGGTGTCAGATATCTCAATCATCACAGGACCCTCTCACAATTTTGCAATGAGACACAGGAATGCACTGTTTCCCCCCTACCCCCTACTGTAAATTATAAGGATTTTATAAATCACAGAGCTTCTATGAAGACACAGGTCACCAGTCCAAGGGGTATATTTACTAAACTGTGGGTTTGAAAAAGTGGAGATGTTGCCTATAGCAACCAATCAGATTCTAGCTGTCATTTTGTAGAATGCACTAAACAAATGAAAGCTAGAATCTGATTGGTTGCTATAGGCAACATCTCCACTTTTTCAAACCCACAGTTTAGTAAATCTAGCCCAAAATGTTTTTATATAGATCACGGATCTCTGACATGACCCCTGGGATCTGTAATCATTTACAGTCGGGGGTGCGTTATTCCTTATAATACACAAAGTTCCCTAAAGAACTCTGAAGTGATGATGTCAGAACTCACTATTTATACATAAATTATTTACAGGAATTTATACTCATTAGCATCATCATCATCATTATTTATATATATAGCACCACTATTTCTGCAGCACTGTACAGAGAACTCACATCAGACCCTTCCCCAATAGAGCTTACAGTCTAAATTCCCTAACACACACACACACAGACAGCCAGAATAGGGTCAATTTTTTATTGCAGCCAATTAACCTACCAGTATGTTTTTGGAGTGTGGGAGGAAACCAGAGAACCCAGAGGAAACCCACACAAACACAGGGAGAACATACAGACTCCACACAGATAAGGCCATGGTTGGGAATTGAACTCATGACCCCAGTGCTGAGAGTTAGAAGTGCTAACCACTGAGCCACCGTGCTGCATCCTGTCTTTGCTAGTTATACACATATATTATATTCCTGGCATTAGATTATATTCATAAAACAAATCTGCGTTATTTGCCGGGTAATCTTGTGTTAATGGACTTGGAAACAGTTAAAATAAAATGTGATTTATACATTTTATCACTTGCTGTGTGCAATGCTCCCAATACTCATAGAAACAATGTTATCTGGATTTACTTGTAAGGAACATTTTACTGCAGAAAAGGAAGCCAGCGTGTGAAGCAACTGTTTTGCTAATTTTAGGCACAACAGGGAAACTACAGGACTTTCTAAACGATCGTGCTTGTGAAATTGTATAAACTATGTTTTTGCTTGAAGAATCGGTTGGAAAATACAAAAGGATATCACGTCATCATGTTACATTGTTAAATAGAAGTTTAAAACAAAAGATTCAAAATATTGTACTGATAAACTGGAAGCAAATTATTTAGGTAGCAGATGTAGGAGGGATCCTTTCACCCTTCTAGCGATCAGGGGGCATGGATGTCCTTATGTAAACCTTCTCTGATCCTGTCTTCAAACAAAAATTGGTTTAAAGGAGTCGTTTACATTTGTAAATCCATCACCCTAAGTAGCACACCCCATATCAGTCAGGGAGCCTTACTTATTTCCCACTTTGTTATTTTAAAACACTGAACCTAAAGAACAAGACTTCTTATGCAAAAGAGCTACTAATAACACAAATATATGTGTAAGAGTTTGCATACCGTGATAGAAATTGCTTGCTGCAATATCACTCAATTACAACAGCAGCCACGCTCTCCTCAGGGAACCTGAGCTTGCCAGGGAGGGGAAGACCCAAATAAATGCTCAACAGTGTTTTTCAAGATGTTTGCCACCAGGAACAGTGGCTGTGACCTGTACCCGTTGGATGAATATTGGAGCATTTGGGTGCTGAACAAGTGATGCTGGGGATACAGTGGGACTTGGCTGACGAGGACTGTCTACTACTACTAATGAGGACTGCCCCTTCCTAGGGAAGTGTCCTGTCCTTCTACTCTTAGAGGCTCTTACTCACTTCTCTTACTCACTTC
Source organism: Mixophyes fleayi (assembly GCF_038048845.1). Classification (NCBI taxonomy): domain Eukaryota; kingdom Metazoa; phylum Chordata; class Amphibia; order Anura; family Limnodynastidae; genus Mixophyes; species Mixophyes fleayi. The sequence continues at coordinate 453,112,895 of NC_134402.1, forward strand.
AGAGGGCAGCAGGGTAGTATTTACCTGGCTGTTACTTTCCGAGTTCACGAGGTGCCCAAATTTGCTGACTCACAGTTATGTCTGTGCCAAATGCACTCTATGTTTCCCTCTGACGTCCTACAAGATTAAACCCTGAAAGCCTGAGCCTGAGTGGGTTTGATCCTTAGCACAGTCTTTGGACTGATACCTATCCTGGCAGGGGACACGGTGAGTGGTCGAGTACCTTGGGCATTTCTCTTCTTGAACCTGCCTGGGCTACGTACCTAATTCACTCTGCTACGGATCACTTTTTCAGAGTTTGGTCTGCAGGTGACTTATCCTTAAGAGTGCAAACACTTTATTTCCACACATATTGAGCTCCTCCATCGATGAGTCGGTGGTGGACCTTTCCTTGAGTGATGATGGAGGTGAAACTAGAGAAAATTATGAGAATACGGCCTTAGACAATTTAGTAGCCACGTCTAAATGTGATGGGTCCCTTCCAGCAACTGATTCTGTCAACAGGGCTATGCCCTCTGATCCAAATATTCATGATTCAGAATACTAAGGTCAACTCTGAACTCCTTTTTTAGAATGTGATCACATTGCCCAGTTGTTTTTCCCCAGAAGCTCTTCAAGGAATCTGTATTAGATGAATGGTCACCTTCTTGTCTCGCAGCAATTTGAAACTCTTTACTCTGTTTCCCAGGCAGATTTAGTGTTGGGTATCTAGGAGGATCATGGTTCCTCTCTCTACATGAAGATTCAATGAAAGACCATTTGGAGAAAAGGTTAGATGGGCTTTTAAAGAGACTATTTTCCACCTTCGACCTTAAAGAAGAGATGAGATATGATCGCCATTACTAATTCTTTACAGAATTATAACCTTAAATACAAGTGGGGCTTCTCTTCTGAGCTTCAAGTGACCAAAAACGGAAAGACACTTACAGCCAGACCCCCAGAGCAAGGCAAAGAAGTCGATGTTCCCAGTTGCCAACATGTCATCTCACCTTCCAGCCATAAGTCCCCTACTGAGACCTGGGCTTCTCCCTCCCCAATCTGGGGGGTCCACTGAATATAGGCAGGAGGTTCCTGCATCTAATATACATGTCTATAACACTATGGAGCATATGTCTATAACCTGATCACCTGATACCTCCCACTACTCAGAACATGTCTTATTTCCACTCAGATTTCCCAATCATTGATCTGCAGAACCTCATATCCCTCAAGGCGGTTACATCGAACGCTCCTGTTCATCCTCTGCAATGTTTTGGCTGATAATACTATAATACTTTGTTATTCGTACTTTCTGTTTTGTTTTGTCTTGTTAGAGGTGCACTTCTCCCCAATCTATCTCAACTTGTTTGGCTTTTACACTCCACCCCCTCAATCACCTAATTGTTCCAATATGTAATTATTTTTCACATTTTATGCTATCTGACATCTGTCTTGATTGGTCCTCACCTTCTAATGTAGTCCCCCCTTCCTATCCAATGGGAGATAGATAATTCTATGCTCATTTTTGGATTTAATAAATCCGCCTTACGTAACATTTCAACCCCCATGAATTTGGAAATTCTCCTAATGACAGTGGTCACCCAACAAACACACCATTTCCTCCAGGAAATCCGTTCCAGCAGTCACCCCCCATCATTTTTAAGGTACTCAGTTCTCCCAGTAATTTTTCAATCAACAGTAAGCATGGAGGAGTTATAATCCTCATACACAATTTCCCTTAACTTCTACCAAAACAATTGGTAGAAGTAAAGGGAAGAGAAGACATCAATAGTGTTCAGTAAATATCATCCTCTGACTCTGACCCAGGCTTCCATTTATGCTCCCAACTCCCTAAAATCCATATTTTGTTTTATAAATTCTTTGACCAGCCTTTGAAGGTGCCAAAATTATAAAAGCCCCTGTCTGTACCCGTCCTCAGGCCCTGTTAAAAAAAAAGTCAGAATACTGGAATTTAAGCTTCACAGACTCTACAACTTCTGGATAATTAAACATAATTTTACCAAATATTTTACTTATTATTCAGGCAGGTATCACCTTTAAGGTTCAACGTACTGTGCATTCAGAGACGTTCTTCTGCAGATCACTGTTGTAGCACATGATTATTTGCGTTAATGTCGCCTTCCTGTCAGCTTGAACCAGTCTGGCCATTGTCCTCATTAGCATTTCTCTCACAGAACTGCCGCTCACTGGATGTATTTTTATTTCCTCACCATTCTCTGGAAACTCTAAAGACTGTTGTGTGTGAAAATCCCAGGAGATCAGCAATTTCTGAGATACTCAAACCATCTGTTACCTACAATCATTCCACGGTCAAAGCCACATTTCTTCTCATTCTGGTGTTTGGTCAGAACACCTGAACTTCTTGGCCATGGCTGCATGCTTTTATGTATTGAATTGCAGCCACATGATTGGCTGATTAGATATTTGCATTAACGAGCAGGTGTACAGGTGTACATATACCAAGAGTCCACATTTGAGCTTGAAATTCACTCTCCCTGAATCTTCTCAGGACCTAAATCGTGGTGACCAAATTCAGATAACTGTCACAGCTGTGGCGGAAGTAGACTCTGGACATTCAGTCTGAACTGTGTTACTTCTTACGAAGACACAAAGTCTAACGCAGTGTAGGTTTTCGCTAGGAACCACCACAAGGAGGTTTGGCATGTGCTGCTAGCACCATGCAGATTGCAGCTTCCAGGTGTGAATGGCAGGTTAGGTAGTCTAGCGGTAGAGGTACTACCACAAAATGCAGGATCCATGGGAACAGGTACACTCAGGGGTGACGAGAGGGGGGGGAGAAAGTACAAAGTACTAGGGCCCAGCCTGTCTCGGGGCCTGGCCTGTCTGTGAAGTGGAAGAAGCCACCAAGTTGGTCCCCTTGAGAGGTTATAAGAGGGGCCCCAAGAACTTGCTCTACCAGGGCCCGAAATTCCTCCTGGCGGCCATGGGTATACTGGGTACATGGTGATACCAAGAATGCACAGACTTGGTGCGTATACCAAGAAACTGCTGGAAGATTATATTATCAGGATTTCTCTGGAGATAACAGATACCAGGAATGCTCATTACCAATACCAATATGACAGGGACCAAGACTGGACAGAAGAGCTACCACTTATTCTGACATGAAGACCTGGCATAGACAACAGGAACTTTCAATAGTACAAAGGTAAGAGGCACAGGCTCCCTGCAACTAATGCAGGAGAAACTGAGGTTTTAAATAGCGGGCGCGGGCTTTGCACATACGCACACTGACTGTCAGTGACCTTGGCCAGGGGAAGATGCCACTGGAGAGGGGCATGGCCAGCGGGAGAGTCACTTCACAAGATGAGAGTGCGCCAGACCCAGTAAAAGCACCAGCAGGTACGGTGTGTGACAGTAGCAATTCATTGCACCCAGGGCAAGTAACACGTGCAATGAACAGGACTTTGTGTGCCCGTCACCATACAACACAGGCACAGAAGTCCTTTTTTGGCCGCAATAACTCAAAAAGGTGAAGATTTGAATGGTTTGAAGCTAAACATTTATCACTATTTTACAAGCGCAAAAAATAGAACATTTTATTGGCTTCTATGTCTCTCTGGGACCGTGTGCACAATGTATGTTAGGTTGTAAAAATAGTCACTGCTTCAAAAAAATAAAAAGTATTTGCAAAATATAAATCAGAATCAATGGTTTATCTATTTTGTTATGAGTCCTGAGATCATTACCTCATGTGGTGTAATCAAAATAAAAAATAAAAAGCTATAGAAAGCGAAAACTGCTGATCTTGAATATTTTATTGGTAGCACATAGTCATTATTTCATAAATTACAGGGTCTGGCAGAGACGTGTCTCAGCTACTGCACCCAAGAAGTAAGGTTTTGGCATCGATCACCACTCCCTGAGTCTAGAATTCTCAAGGAGCCTCATATGAACCTCTGGCACACACACAAGCTTCACAGTGTGGGGCCCCCGGGGGTCCCTGAGTCAGCAGCAGAATCTAAGCCGCACCCTTTACATCTGCAGAACCGGATCAGATGTAGGATCCCCATCATGCAAAATATTAAGATCACAGACGGTTGGCTTTGTGTTTATAGGCTGTAAAAATTGAGCAATCTGTCTCTCTGTCTCTCAATGCTTTCGGCAATTTTTCCCGTGTAACCTGCTGCCACAACTGCTTCAATCCCGTCTTCCTGACCCAACGCCATGAGGACCGCAAAGGATCTGCAAAAACTCAGACTCACGACCAGCAATAAACAATGCAACAGTGCAACTAATATTCATGAGTTCTGCACAACTTCAATGCAATGGAATAGAAAGCATTTTGTATGTGTTGCTTAGTAGACACTGGTAACGTATCTATTAACTCTACCACAATTCAAAAAAAAAGTATATTTCCTTATATTATTATTATTATTACTACTATTATTATATTTTATTTATAAGGCACCACGAAATATCTGCAGCGCCGTACATGAATTCTACAGTAGTATAAAATCCACAGACAGCAATGATCCATAACACATTACATAATACATTATTAAACTAAACATAATAATACAAAGACCAAACATCTACTATATATAACACATTACACACAGATAACTTGGTAATGCAGATCAAGTTATTTATGGGATAGTGAGTGAGTGTCCAATGAAAACAGGGCTAGGGGAGCAGCCTAGAGGTACAGAGGGCGATGGGATAGTAGAAGGAGGACACGAGGAAAGAGGGCCCTGATCCTGAGAGCTTACATCCTTAAGGGAAGGGAAGACACAAATAGGGGGGTACAGAGTGGGGGAGTGGGGGTGATAACAGAAGAAGAGCCAGTTAGGAGGAGGCTGATAGGTTTGTATAAAGAAATGAGTTTTAAGGACACGTGTGAAGCCTTGGAGAGAAGAAGTTATTGGTGTGGTAGTGAGGAGGCGCTCGTTGGCAGATCAGAGGGGGAAGGCAGGAGTGTGATTAGAGATGAGGTTGGAGATGTAAGTGGTATGCAGGGGCAAACGCAGGATTTGTAGAGGGGGTTTCCACACCACGCCACCAGTGGGCGTGACCAGCATGCATGGGGCGTGGCTATAATATTAGACAGTGCTTGGCTGCTCTCCAACTCTTCCTATCCCCATAATATACATGGGCAATGCTGCGTGCCCTACTGTTAGGTGCACACAGCTCTCCCTTCTCAAGCAGAGCCGTGTGAAACGGGGACAAGGTCCAGCCACCTCAACTATACAGTACCCCAGGCTTGGAGGGGGTTTTCCTATGTAGGGGGTATGGGGGGGTCAGTTGAGAGCTTTGAAGGTGAGGATGGAGAGTTTTAATTGAATTATGTAAGACACAGGGAGCCAACGTAGTGACTGGCAGAGAGGGACAGCAGAGATGGAGCCGTGGGACATAACAATAAGGCGAGTACCGGCATTGATGTTAGACTGAAGAAGGACAAGGCGGAACTTGGCTAAGCCGGATTGGAGGAGGTTACAGTAATCAAGGTGAGAGATAATTGAGGGAAGCCTCTAAACCAGTGATGGACAACCTGATACACTTTAAGGTCCACATGGTGTGGCCCTCTAACCTTCAAAAGGGCCACACATTTCCCCTTAATAACTTAAAATAACACATTTAAACAAAAAAAGAGACACCTATCTGTAATAACAAATCATGAAGCACTTTATACAAGTGTTACAAGCTATAACAAACAGATCTGACTATAAATATAGCAGGAAGGTACTGGGGGCCAGAGTGGAAGGCTTGTGGGGCCGCATGTAGAAAACAACTTTTCTCTGTGTTTAAGTTAGTGGTGAGACGTATAGATCCACATGTGTAGATTACATTGTATAGTTTTTTGCTATCTTTGATTATTTTGGATGATTTTTCAGTACGGTCATTGACAGGATATTGATATATAATTAAGTGTTCCATTGCATATTGTTAGATTTGTGCTCAGAATTGTATTATATTAGGGCAATTCCCTATACAGTGATACAGATTGGCTTCACCTGCGTGACATTTAGGACATATCTGAGTGTCAGACGTTAAGAAACATTTCTTTATACAACTTTGCTGATATTAATATTAATAATTAATCTAATAATCTAACATTTTTAGTATGTTATCCATTGAGATGTCTGTTTTTAATTTTGGGGTTGTCTAATAGGAGATTTATAATGTATAATTTATTTGTAAGGTTTCCTTTATTCTAGTAGCCTTTTCTATTGTCTATTCTTGCATTGAGTTTTACTTATTCTGTTCTTTCTCTTGTCCCTTACTTAATTATATATTGTTCTGTTTATAATTCATTTTAGAAATTACAGCACTGTGGACTCTGTAGAACCTTACCAATAAATTATGATAATAATGATGATGATGGTGATGATGATGATAGTGGTGATGGTGGTGATGATGATGATGATGGTAGTGATGGTTATGATGATGAAGATGATGGTGATGGTGATGGTGGTGGTGATGTTGGTGGTGATGATGATGATGATGGTGATGATGATGATGGTTATGATGGTGATTGTGCAGATGATGATTGTTATGGTGATGATAATGATGATGATGATAGTGGTTTTGGTGGTGATGACGGTTGTGATGATGATGATGGAAGTTATGATGATGGTGATAGTGATAGTGGTGGTGGTGATGGTGATGGTGGTGATGACGATGGAAGTGATGATGATGATGGTTATTATGGTGGTGATGGCTATGATGATGAAGGTGATGGTGATGATGGTGGTGATGGTGATAATGGTGATGATGGTGGTGATGGTGGTGATGGTGATGATGATGATGATGGTGATTGTGATGATGATGATGATGATGATGATGATGATGGTGATGATGGTGGTGATGGTGATGATGATGATGATGGTTATGATGGTGATTGTGATGATGGTGATGGTGATAATGGTGGTGATGGTGATGATGATGATGGTTATGATGGTGATTGTGATGATGATGATGATGGTGATGGTGATGGTGATGATGGTGGTGATGATGATGATGATGATGATGGTTATGATGGTGATTGTGCAGATGACGATTGTTATGATGATGATGATGGTGGTTTTGGTGGTGATGACGGTTGTGATGATGATGATGGAAGTTCTGATGATGGTGATGGTGATAGTGGTGGTGGTGATGGTGATGGTGGTGATGACGATGGAAGTGATGATGATGATGGTTATGATGGTGATTGTGCAGATGATGATTGTTATGATGATGATGATGGTGGTTTTGGTGGTGATGACAGTTGTGATGATGATGATGATGGAAGTTATGATGATGGTGATGGTGATAGTGGTGGTGGTGATGGTGATGGTGGTGATGATGATGGAAGTGATGATGATGATGGTTATGATGGTGGTGATGGCTATGATGATGAAGATGATGATGGTGATGGTGATGATGGTGGTGATGGTGATAATGGTGATGATGGTGATGATGATGATGATGGTTATGATGGTGATTGTGATGGTGATGATGATGATGATGGTGATGGTGGTGATGGTGATGATGGTGATGGTTATGATGGTGATTGTGATGATGATGATGATGATGGTGATGATGGTGGTGATGGTGATGATGATGATGGTTATGATGGTGATTGTGCAGATGATGATTGTTATGGTGATGATAATGATGATGATGATGATGGTGGTGGTTTTAGTGATGATGAAAATAATGATTCCCAGGTGGAGGACGTAGCAGATGCAACAGAAGATCCAATCTAGCGTCTCATTCCTCAAAATACAAATTGTTCAGAAAAAAGTCTGTTCCCTCCAGAGCAGTGAAATCTGCCACCAGGATATCTGGGATCTCACTAAGTGGAATGTCACCCAAGGAAGCAGGGTAATCGGATAGAGAAACTGATTAGCAAGGATGATATAGGACAGAGACCCACCATCACATCAGCTATTTATATAGCGCCACAAATTCCGCAGCGCTGTACAGAGAACTCACATCAGTCTCTGCCCCCATTGGAGCTTACAGTCTAATGTAAGTGTGGCTCACAATCCAGCCCTTGCTAGATGTAAACCCCTATACCTGGGAGGGGAGTTCATCTGATTTTAACTGCACTTTAATCGTGTTTAAAGCATATAGGTCAGTGTAGGACCTGTATATAATGAGGTGCCCTTGACGCTGGGATACAGGCTTAAATGTTTTGATCAAAATATAAACTAATACCTCATGTTTTCATATTGCTAGATACATACAGACATACATTGTTAAGGATAAGTGCTGACAACAACTGTTTTTTAGTCTAAGTTCCCTAACATACACACAGACTGAGAGAGACTAGGGTCAATTTGATAGCAGCCAATTAACCTACCAGTATGTTTTTGGAGTGTGGGAGGAAACTGGAGCACCTTGATGAAACCCAGGCAAACATGGGGAGAACATACACACTCCACAGAGATAAGGCCGTGGTCTGGAATCGAACTTATGACCCGAGTGCTGTGAGGCAGAAGTGCTAACCACTGATGCTGCCCCAAAAAGATCAGGATAACTAACACAACAGAATGACACTGTTAGATTTAATATAACCTGGGAAATAATGAACAAAGCTCCAATGATTTCCAGAAAATATATCCTGAATTATTGCTTAAAATCGAAGACCTGGAAAACCGGTTAATGAGGAACAAACTCAGCATTGTTGGCTTCCTGGAGAAGGTGGAGGAGGGAGATCCTGAGCGTGTGTTAGAGAAAGGGCTGCAAATACAAGCGGAGGATAAATGTTTCACCCCTAGTCTTTCATTGGAGTGAGCTTACCCCATCCCAGACAAAAATCCATCTCCTGGTGCCTAGTGCCACCTGTAATTACATGGCTCCTAAAACAGTTTAATCAGGAAAATCAATCCCATCGGCCAGGAAAAAGGTCCTTTAATATTTACAAATAACACCCAAGTAACAGCAGGCCCTGGCAGCCATGGGTATGCTGGTGCTTGTAGTACTACAGGCATTAGGATGCCCAAACTGGTAATGGCAATCTGGGCTTGCCAGGACCTGTAGTGCACCAACACAAAATTGTCTCTATATTAATAAAACAACTTTTATTACCCTGCACCCACCACCCAGGGGTGTGGGAAAAGCACTAATGCTTGCAGCGCTGGGCTCGGTACTCCAGGGGGGGGGGGGCACACTTTTTTTGCGGACCCGAACTCTCTAGGGAATCCAGCCCTGTGCTGACCAGCCTGTGGCTCAGTGTAATTATAGCAGGTGGACCCCACGCGGCGGGCTCCCTCGCTATAGAGCCACCAGCCCTGGCTGGCAGAGCCCAGTGCTAGTTGTAGAAAAATTAGGGGGACCTCATGGCTGTTGTTTCCCCAATTTTGCTACTACTGGCCTAGGCTGGCAGCACTATGGTTAATTTGTGAGGGGGGGACATGTTGTTTTTATAAACTATTTCTTTATTTTAACACTGCATTATACAAACTCGTCCGGTTGCTGTAACGCCGCTGGGTCCCCCTGCTGGCACAGGGAATAGAACGTATCCTGCAGTGTCTTGTGTAGAAGAGCAGAGTAAAAATTCACCTGTAGTCAACAAGGAACGTATCTTGACATCCGTTCCTTGTTGACTACGGGAGTATGCAGAGCAGATTTGTGAGGCTTATTACTACCTGAATTTGAGGTCATTAATGACTCAGGCCAAGGGGTCCTCCTCAAGATGTTTCCTAATGAGATACGGTTTTCAGTAATGTCATTATCCAATGCTCAATGCTCGTGTGTTAGAGACAAGGCATATATTTTGATTATTATGATGTTGATGATGATAAAGATGGATGATGATGATGGTAATGTTGATGTTGATGATGAAGGATGATGATGCTGATGATGATAATAATAATAATGATGGTAATGATGATGTTGATGATAATAATGGCGATGATGATGATAATGATGATGATGATGATGATGGTGGATGATGGTGTTGATGATGGTGACGATGAAGATGATGATGATAATGGTAACGATGAAGATGATGATGGATGATAAAGGTGATGATGATGATAATGATAATGATGATTACGATGAAGATGATGATGATGGTGATGATGACGATGAAGATAATGATGATGGATGATGATGATAATCATAATAATAATGACGATGATGATGGTAATGATGATGATGATGATGGATGATGATAGATGATAATGATAAAGACATTGTTGATGATGGTAATGATGATGTTGTTGATGATAATAAAGATGATGATGATGACGGATGATGATGGTGATGATGATGGTGATGGATGATAATGATGGATGATAATGATGGTGATGATGATGGTGACGATGAAGATGGTGATGATGATGATGGTGACGATGAAGATGATGATGATGGCTATGATGATGATGATGATGATGGTGATGATGATGATGGCTATGATGATGATGATGATAATGATGACAATGATGGTGATGATCATCATCATCATTTATTTATATAGCGCCAGCAGATTCCATAGTGCTCTACAATTGGGAACAAACAGCAATAAAACAATACTGGGTAATACATACATATAGGAAGGTAAGAGGGTCCTGCTCGCAAGCTTACAATCTATGGGACAATGGATTCATACACACGGGTAAGTGCTACATCATAATGAATATTTGTCCAGCTACAATGCAAAGGCCACAAAGTATTTAGTGGGCTGTCTGATCAGTCACACAACAATGTTGGTCAGAGGGTTGTTGTCTTGTGTTAACTGTGTAGAGGTTGGTAATAGGGTAACCTAGGGAGATTAAGAGGGTGGTAAAGGAATATTATAAGCTTGCCTGAAGAGGGGGGTTTTCAGAGAATGCTTGAAGGTTTGAAGACTAGAAGAAAGTTGTCACTCACCGGACTGTGAGTGCTACTTCTAAGGTAGCTAGGAACCGTGTCCGTCCATTATAATGAGGTACTGCGCATGTGCAGTCCCTTTTAACCTTCAGTTCTGTTCCTTTAACTTAATTGGCTGATCAGGCAACACTCCCTATATTAAGCACCTGTGGTCAATACCACGTTGCCTGATCTTGGAGTCTCATTCCTCATGAGTCTCTGAAGGTGTTCCAGTGCCTCCTCGTGTGTTCAGCTTATGCTGATTCCTGTTTGCCGTTTGTGGTTTCCAGACCACTTCTACTCCTCGTGTTCCTAGTGACTTCAGCAGCTGATTCCTATCCGCTGCCTCCGTGTATCTACAGTTACAGATTACTGCAAACTCTCCTGTGTTTCATCGTGACTCCCGCAGCTGATTCCTATCCACTGTCTCCGTGTATCTACAGTTACAGATTACTGCAAACTCTCCTGTGTTTCATCGTGACTCCAGCAGCTGATTCCTATCTGCTGCCTCCGTGTGTCTAACAAGTTACAGATCTCTCCAACTCTCCTGTGTTACATCGCTACTGTTCCAGCTGATTCCTGTTCGCTACTTCATCGTGTCTACAGAGTCCTGCTCGTCTCAGCGCTCCAGTCTGCATTCTACCTGCCGTCAGCTGACCCGCTGCCTACTGCTTCTACAGTGTGTCCATTTGTGTCAACTTGCTTGTTAGCATCGAGTCTACGCTCCTCGGCTTCCAGCTCTGCTACATCGCTTCAGCTCTCCCGTGGTCTCCTGCTGTCCAATTCGATATACTACTGCTTCCTGAGTATTTTGTCGTCCTTGCTGGCCTACCTACAGTGCGCTGCACCTACCTGCCGCTTCCATTCTGCAAGGACTTCTCATCTCGTCTGTTCCCTGCCGCTCAGGTATCCCTGCAGCTATCTCTAACAGCCTGCTCATCTGAACCACGGTATGCATACTTCTCATTGACTGTGCTGGTGTATTGCATATCCATCTGGACTGAGTTGTTCTCCTCCGGAGTTTCCATCCTCTGAGACTATTGCTATTATTGACTGTGTTTCCTTTTGCTGGACTATTCTAGTGACTTTGTTTATCTGTGCAGTGCTGTTCATTCATTATTATTATTGTGTGCAGTTCAACGTGGGATCAAGTTCAGTGTACCCGTGTAGACTCTGCATTGCATTTATCTCCTCGTGTCCTTCCTCACATATACATTCAGTGGTACAACTTGCTAGAGGCAGACCACTGATTCCTGTTTCCCTGTGTCACCAGTTGCATATATCCTCTCACATAAGCAGTGGTACAACTTGCTACACGCAGACCACTGACTTCCCCGTTACCTTCACCTGGATTCCATTCCTTCACTACAGACAGCGGTACAACTTGCTATACGCAGACCGCTGACTTCCACCTCCTTATTACTCCTGGACATTCCTTCTCACTATAGCAGTGGTACAACTTGCCGTGCACAGACCACTGACTACCCTCACGTGTCCTTTTCCATCCAGATCCTCGTGTTCAGTTACCTATTGTTTACCAGTGCTGCTAGTCATAGACTTTCTGAGCATTCTCTAACCATCTGCTGTTTCCAGTTCCATTATCACCCTGCCACCAGAGTATCATATACCAACTCTACTGCTCTGATAAGACCATCAGCGGGTGATACTGGGTAAAGACTCCTAGTGCCCGTGACAAAAGTCTTGTGGTGTGAGGGAGGGAATTCCATAAAGTGGGTGCAGCCCGAAAAAAGTCCTGTAACCGAGAATGGGAGGAAGTGATGAAAGTGGAGGAGAGACGTGGATCTTGTGCAGAACAGAGGTGTCGAGTTGGGAGATATTTTGAGACAAGTGAGGAGATGTATGTCGGTGCAATTTTGTTGAAGGCCTTATATGTTAGAAGAATTTTATATTGAATTCATTGAAAAACAGGCAACCAATGTAGAGACTCACAGAGTGACTCAGCAGATATAAAACGATTCGCAAGGAAAATTAGTCTGGTCGCTGCGTGCAAAACAGATTGTAGGGGCTCGAATCTGAATTTGGGAAGACCAGTAAGGAGGGGATTACAATACTCAATGCGGGAGATGATAAGTGCATGAATTAAAGTTTTTGCAGTGTCTTGTGTCAGATATGTACATATTCTGGAAATGATTTTTAGATGTATGCAGCATGATGTAAATATAGAGTTGATGTGGGGCACAAAGGATAGTTGTGAATCAAGGATTACACCTAGGCAGCAAGTTTGCAGGGTGGGATTTATGGTCATTTTATCAACAGAAATAGAAATGTCAGGCAGGAAGCTTCTATTGTTAAGTGGGGGAAATGATGATGATGATGATGATGATGATGATGATGATGATGATGACGATGACACCTGCAGCACTATCTAGCCGCTTCTGATTGGCTGTTTGTGTATCGACTAGTCTCTATATTGTACATGACAGTATACCATGTACGAATAGGGAAACGTGACTTTAACAACTAACACCAAGCTGCTTCTTTGCGCTACCATTGGGCGTAAGTATATACATTTGAACGCCTGGCGTACGACTGATGTAGAAATACCGCTGTGTACAACTCAAAATACACATGTGAGACTGCAATATTTTTAGTCGAAATTTTTACACGTATGTTTTATTGTCCAAGGATTTTATAATAGGATAAAAGTGGGCTGGTGTTTAGATCATGAGAAATCAGCTCTCTGACATTTATTACTGGAGACAAATATTACAGAGTCAACATTGCTGGCTGGAAAAGCCTTGGACGAGATCCACCTTCTCCAGCTAATGGACGGTAATTCAGGATTATTTAAAGTGCTTTCCGGGAGCTCATCATTGTACATGTGAAGAAAATAAGTCAAGTTTGATTGATGAGTTTAATATCTTTGTTGGATGTTAGGGGGATGACTTGTAACGAATATAAAAGTTTGGGAACTAAGATTTTGACATCTAGCCCTAAATATCTCTTCATACCCTGACCATGACCACAGAATTCTTAGCATTGGGTCTGATGATAAGTTAAATGACAATGGGGAATGGGAGAATAATTGGTTCGTTCCTGGAGACACCATGAAATCATCTCCCTGGTGACCATTAATTAGCAAAGTGATTGATTTGTGTATAATATTTTCTGACATGTGAAAAGTTTAAATAAATACTGGGATTAGAAGATGCACGAAAAGACATTACTGCAGAGATGACTGTGCGAATACCCCTCCTCAAATGTCTTCCATTCACAAAACCCAGCGGACGTGCTCTTAATAGTTTATGGCGGGCCAATTAAAAGCAGAGAGAGAAAAGAGATGTTGCCCATAGCAACCAATCAGGTTCTAGCTATCATTTATCTAGTACATTCTATAAAAGGATAACAAGAATCTGATTGGTTGCTGTAGGCAACACTTCTACTTGTATGTTGCACTGCAGTTTGTATATGATCAGGGTGTATTGGATTTTAATATCTAACAGTATTTACCAACAGGTTTTGAATTTGGTAATGATTTTGGTAGCCCTGGTATTTTCCATTATTGTATCCTTAATTAAAGTGCCTTGGCTATATTTACCAAACTGTTTCCTTTCTTATCTCTCCATCTATAAAATCTATTTTCTGTATAACCAGTTTGTAGTTGTGCTTTAGCAAACAGGAAACTTTCCATTTTTTTGAATAGATGTTTAAGGAAACGTCTGTTGCTTTATGGACATATTGGTTATACATTTTCATAACATTTGTCTGTAAACTGTTGTATTTATCACAGTAAATTCTTTTCTTGCTTTGGTACATAAGCCGTATGTCTGTGCACCACCGGGTTTGACGCCTACTAAAACAGATCAGGGTCGTGCCAGCCTGCTAAATTGTCTGCGACGTATTCCAACCAACATGCATCAAGGTTCAATAAAAAGTCTTCTCAATGCTTTAAAGAGGAGGGGAAGTGCCAAAGGCGTGTTTTTTTCATGGGGAACTGCGATTTTATGTTTACTGTGAGAGGGTCATAGTTGGGAATTATAACGTCCCTAATATTTGGAGAAGTTGTCCTAGGAAAGAGGTAATTAGTAGTTGATATGCAGTCGATACGAGAAAAAAAACGGTGGACCAGATAGAGAAAGGTGTATGTTTTCTCTGTTTCATTGTAGAGTCTCTATGGGCCAGAGACAATGGGCTAGATTTACTAAACTGCGGGTTTGAAAAAGTGGAGATGTTGCCTATAGCAACCAGATTCTTGTTACCATTTGTTTAGTACATTCTACAAAATGACAGCTAGAATCTGATTGGTTGCTATAGGCAACATCTCCACTTTTTCAAACCCGCAGTTTAGTAAATATACCGCAATGAGTCTTTAAAAAAGATATACTAACCCAACAAGGGGTCCAGAGATGTAGTATTTCCTGGTTTATGTAGTTTGTGATCATTTACTGCGTTAAAGTCCCCTCCCATTAAGTTTGTGTCTGAACCTATAACAGGGGAGCATTGATCTCTAGTAGTGTGAATTTCTCCTGCAAGCAATATATCCAACGTGATCTAGGACTGTGCTGAGTACATGGTAGGGTAATTGATTTGTAGAATGGTCACCCCTCTCTTTATGGTGAGAATCAATGCAGAGAAACTCTTGGATCCAATCACGTCTAAAGCCCCTCTTATTTGCCCCCCCTACCTATGTGTCTTTGGAGATAGACGATATCTGGAGGTTGCTACTTTTTCCCTGGAGTATTTAGAACAGCTATGTCAGTAAGAGAAAGAAAGAAGTAATAATACCACTGTATAGGTCATTGGTACGGCCTCATCTAGATACTGTGTTCAGTTCTGGAGGCCGTATCTCCAGAAGGATATAAATACATTACAGACTGTACAAAGAAGGGCAACTAAAATGGTGCACGGCCTACAGCACAAAACTTACCCGGAAAGACTAAAAGATGTTAATATGTATAGTTTGGAGCAGAGAAGGGAAAGAGGAACAGGATAGAAACTTTCATATATAACAAGGGTTATAACAAGGTGCAGGAGGGAAACATTCTACAAATGAAGAGAAGTATTAGAACACGAGGACATGTACTGACACTGGGGGGGGAGAAGTATTAGAACACGAGGACATGTACTGACACTGGGGGGAAGAGAAGTATTAGAACACGAGGACATGCACTGACACTGGGGGGAAGAGAAGTATTAGAACACGAGGACATGTACTGACACTGGGGGGGAAGAGAAGTATAAGAACACGAGGACATGTACTGACACTGGAGGGAAGAGAAGTATTAGAACACGAGGACATGTACTGACACTGGGGGGGGAAAGAAGTATTAGAACACGAGGACATGTACTGACACTGGGGGGGGAGAGAAGTATAAGAACACGAGGACATGTACTGACACTGTGGGGAAGAGAAGTATTAGAACACGAGGACATGTACTGACACTGGGGGGAAGAGAAGTATTAGAACACGAGGACATGTACTGACACTGGGGGGAAGAGAAGTATTAGAACATGAGGACATGTACTGACACTGGGGGGGGAAGAGAAGTATTAGAACACGAGGACATGTACTGACACTGGGGGGAAGAGAAGTATTAGAACACGAGGACATGCACTGACACTGGGGGGGAAGAGAAGTATTAGAACACGAGGACATGCACTGACACTGGAGGGAAGAGAAGTATTAGAACACGAGGACATGTACTGACACTGGGGGGAAGAGAAGTATTAGAACATGAGGACATGTACTGACACTGGGGGGAAGAGAAGTATTAGAACACGAGGACATGTACTGACACTGGAGGGAAGAGAAGTATAAGAACACGAGGACATGTACTGACACTGGGGGGAAGAGAAGTATTAGAACACAAGGACATGTACTGACACTGGAGGGAAGAGAAGTATAAGAACACGAGGACATGTACTGACACTGGGGGGAAGAGAAGTATAAGAACACGAGGACATGTACTGACACTGGGGGGGGAGTAGTTTCAGAGGAAATGTGAGGAAAAACTATTCACTGAAAGGGTAGTGGATAAGTGGAATAGCCTCCCATCAGAGGTGGTAGAGGCTAATACAGTAGAGCAATTTAAACATGCTTGGGATAGACATAAGGATATCCTTACAAAGGACTAAGGATCAAATAAGATTTGAGGTTACCATAGGTTATAAAATGGGCAGACTGGATGGGCCAAGCGGTTCTTATTTGCCTTTAAATTCTGTGTTTCTATTTTGCCTGAAAGAAGTGAGATTAATGTTTTGGAGATTGTTACGTTGTTGTAATTGTGTGGTTATTTATATATATATATATATATATATATATATATATATATATATATATATATATATGTATAACCTACTTTGTGACATACAACTTAATACAGAACTTCAGAAGGTATAGGTCCCCTCCCATTCCCTAGAAAAATTTTGTTGCCCTTCCAGGCTAGATAGTCACAAAATAGAGTGATACAAGTTAGATTAAGAAACAACTAAATTTTTTGCACTTCAACTCATAGAGCGGTTTCAACTATTCACCACCATAAATACTTCCCCTAGATACTGCTGCAATTATGAACAAAACTTATGTCACCAATAAAGAATTGATAGGTTTATTTAGGAAGTCGGCCAATTATGAGCAACTGAGAACTCCCGGAAGTATCACCTGGTGTTACGAGGACAGTATGTTCATGGTCACAGACCCAAAGCCGGATGGAATAAAATCATTGTCACCATATTAATAAAAAGTATTTGCCAGTCAGGGAAAATTTCCTGCTCTTTTTTGGTGAGACCATAGTTGATAAATCCTGGACCACCCGAACGTTATATCCTTCCACCAACAAGTTTCTACTTTTACAATATTTTCTTTGTATCGGTGATTAAGACATTTTGCTATTACTGGTCTAGTTTAATATCTTTAGTATCTTTTGTGAACTTTGACGATGATCTTTCTTTTCTATCATTTTATTTCTATTTTATATGTAACGGGCAGATGGTACTGTATATTGCTCCTTTCCTCTGAACGTCCCTCCATCATACTCAGCAACTTTAACATCACTATTGACAACTGCTCTGACCATGCCACCATCAAACTTCTTACCCTCTCCACCTCCCTAGGCCTCACCCATTGGACATCTTCCCCCACCAACTCTCTTGGTCACTCCCTGGACCTTGTCTTCTATCATCTCTGCGATCTCTCTGACTTCTCCAACTCTTTCTTCCCACTCTCTGACCACCATCTCCTCTCCTTCACTCTGATCACCTCTTCCCACTCCAGAATCCAAGACTTCTCCCGGGCTGCCCCCCTTCACTGGAACGACTTCCCCCGCTCCAACCATCTCTCTCCTATTCTGTGCTCCTTCAAACGGGCACTTAAAACTCACCTGTTCCTCAAAGCCTACCAACCTTCCACTTAACCCCCTCATCTCCGCCACTCGTTCTCCCCTCCCTGCCCCGTTCTCTCCACACATACTTCAACTGGCTCCCTTTGTGCCTGAGTTTTGTTTACCCTCCCTTAGGATGTAAGCTCGTTTGAGCAGGGGCCTCTTCCTTCCTGTCTCCATACCTGTTCCTCTGCTCCATACTTACTGCATTAGCCTGCCTGGAGTTTCTGCAGTTTTGGTATTTTTTGTTTATTGTTCAGCCTGTATAGTCGACTGTGTATGACACTGCGAAACTCTTGCGGCACCTAACAAATAAAGGATAATAATAATAATAATATATCTTTGTTGAGAAAGTAATAGGTCTTGTGACAGGATGGACCTCCTGTCACCCTGTCTGTGTTGCTGGGGATCGGCTGGGCTTGCCTTGTCATTGTCCCCTTTCTTTATCCCAAATGCGCTCTCTAACCGCAGGAGGGGCTTTTGCTGCTGCCATCACCAGGGCTCCTTCACTGGCACCTAGGACCGCTTCCCTCTGGGTAACTCTCTCTGCTAATGTACCCCCTTGCTGGACACTTGGTCTGGTACCCCTGACCTCTTCCTTCAGATCAGGGTTGCTGTGGATGGTTCGCTCTGGCCTACCACACTGGCCAGATCTGCAGGGTAGCGGGCAGTGCGTTAATACTGGATGCTCAGAACCACTGGATAACAGATTAGATTGGGTCTAATCTGTAGGTCACAGGAATTACAGCAGGTATCAAATCAGGATCTTGAAGCAGTGATGATTTAACAGCTCAAGTAGTCCTTACAAGGAGAGTTCCACATTAGTTTGAGGTACTAGTTATCTCCAGCAGTTACAGATGGAATAATACATTACATGGTCAAACTGTGCTCTATTTATATAGTTTCTGACTCTTATGTTGGAAGTGGGGCAAACTAGCCCCCTTTTCCAACCAGGCAACAAAAAGTCTCAAGTATTACATTGAAAGATTAGCATCAAGATGTAATATGTTCTCTAAACTTAGATTTTAAGTGCAATTTATACTTAACAATATTTACACCAATCTGATTTCTTAAATTACTAGCATCCTGTCTTAGAGAGATAGGAAACCTAACAGCAAGTCTAACTACCCCCTCCAGTGCATTCAGGCTAATGGATGTGTGGGACATTCACGCATCAAAAGGCCTAATTAGCATGAGATCCTTTCTTCAGACAGTTGCAGAAAACACATTTCCTCGAGCATAAGCTTATTACATCTAAAAATCTAAAACAAAAAAATCAGTATATTTGCAATGATATAGAGATGCCTGCACCACTAATTGAAGTAAATGCTACGATAAGTTACTTCTATTTGACTCAGCCACAGGTCTCTATCCTTAATTTACTCTGGGATGTCAACAAAGGGTACATTTAAAAAAAAATGTATATTTTCTTGTGAGGGTCTTCCAGGTCTAGTTTTCAGTCTTTGAATGGTCTTTCCTTGAGATTCGACAGATCTTTGTGGCAGTATAATCACATCCTCCGAGTCACTGGTTCTCTATTCTAATGTTGTAGTGTGCTTTGTGGTAGGTTCAAATTAAGCTAAAACTACACGAGTAGAGACTGTGAATGTCTCAAGCTATTTACCAATCAGCAGCATGATGAGTCCTAAAATATTGACCCAGATGAGGAATAATTAGAGGGTGTTTACTTATCTTTGTAGGTTACTAAACAGATACAAGTGTCAAAAAACAGTGCAAAACAATCCAAGAGAATACCTGTATCACAGTCCACTCCCTCTGAGTATTTACCGATAATCAGAACACACGAGATTCTGCTACTTAGTGTACAATATGTGATCATTACATACAATGGTGGCAGCAGCAACATTACATTGTAATGCGTTTCTAATGTTTGTCTCCTTCAAGTGCATAGACCGTCTCAAAATAAGTTTTCCTCTGGTCACATACAAGACGTAATCTTATGTCATGAAATGCACGGCCCAACGCATTTTTACAAACTATTTCATAAGAAGAAACACAAATGCAAATCACCTCTGACGCAAAGGGGGGTATTCAATTGTTAGCGAGATCCCCGGAAAAACGAGCGCTCGAAAAATATTAGCGTTAATACGGTAATATGCGCGTAAATACTGTTAATACAGTAGTTTACTCGCTGAATTTCAGCTGCGAAATGAAATTCAGCGAGTAATTACCGTATTAACGCTAATATTTTTCGAGCGCTCGTTTTCCGGGGATATCGCTAACAATTGAATACCCCCCAAAGAGTAATAAGATTTCTTCAACAGAATCTATCGCTGAGGGAGATGTTAGAGTATTTTGTTTGTAAAGTCTGTCGCCGCTGTCCTGTGATCCCAGAGGGGAAGAGAGAGGACTTCGATAAGGGACAGGCCTAGCGGGATTTGGTTTACCTATTTTGGGATTAGTAGCCTTATCTAAATATTTTCCTTCTCACTTATCTGCTGTTATGTAACACACATTCGTGGGCGATTAAAATTTATGAAAGAGAACTGAATGTGAGTTTATCTCAACGGAGAAACGAATTAGAGACCTATTGTGTTTCACTCGAGCATGGACGCAAGTCAGTGTAGTATTACCTATCAGGTAGCACACACATTTTATATATATAAATATATTTATATTGACAGAAGAATGTATAAACTGATAATCATACAATATTTAAATAGCAGATCCCTTGTGTGCCATTATGGATCAGATGTCAATTCTATTAATTTTTGGCGTTATATAGCAAATTCCAAATTGTGATTTCTGAATCAAACAAGAAAAAAAAAAAAAACACAGACGTACTGATGAATATGATAATGATCTGTAAGAAAACCCTCTGACATCAAGAATTAACAATAATTTGCTCTGCATTACACACTAGGGATTGCCATGTTCTCCTTCCAAGGACATATTCTAGCTCTGTCAGACATGCACTCTGTGTATAACCAGGCAGTATAGTCGATTCAACGGTGTTAGATCATAAATAAAAATGTGTTATAAGGAAAAATCTCTATCCAAGCATTATAAGATCATGAACATCTAACATGACTGGATGCAGGTTGGTCTATTCCTGATTTGTGTATTCCTGTGTTTGTTCTAACCCTCCAATTGGCTGCGGATAGTTCTATAATTATGAATATTCTAATGCTTTGTTTTCTTACACATACAAATTTCTGATAATACAAAAGTGAATACATCTCAGAGAAACGTATTTAAACACAATGATGGAGACGAATATAAAGCCAAATTGCGGAGAAACTATACATTTATTGTATAGGGATTTATGTCCGGAATGAATTCACTTTCTCCTCAATACAACTAAAACCGCTCATTCACAACCCTTCAATGTCTTATGTACGATATAGAATCTTTTATACATGTATCTGCTCCAAAATTATCTTTTATAACAAAACTGCAGTAATCATCACAAACCAGTATAAAAATATTATCTAATGAATGATTTGCTGTAACGGAATAGACGCCCCTACGGCTGTGTGGGGTCCTCTGCGGTGGGATCTCCAAGCTGCGCTCTTCACTTCAGAAATTCCATTTCTCCGATCGAGGCTCAACCCTACTGACCAAACCCTTCCCCAAAATCTGAAAGTCTTCCACCATGGCCTCTACATTGGGGACCAGCAACAAGTTGTCGCTTTTTCTGTCCATTATTCTTCCATTAACGCTGGTCGTCTGTAAGGAAAATGGGGAAATATTAAGTATGCACTAAAAATGATGTCCGTAACCGGAATAAATCGTAAGCTCTTTGTACCACTGACCGTTGAGAACGACGTTAATTACACAGCTAGGAACCCGTTTCCATAGTTCTGTCGTTTTCACCATAAACAATGGTCGAATTTCCTAATTACCATAGGAGAATTCTCTACATAATTATTTTACCTACTTGGAAAAATCCAAGAAAGTTTCCCTGAAAGGTTATTGTCTGGTTTCCCGATATAAACTTTATCTAAATCGCACATTAATGTATGAGTCAGTAATAGGGACGGGGAACAAGGGTGTATATTATTTTCACTTTTAGTATTAAATTATTTTAAAATCACTTCTCAAGATCTGTTGAAATTTTATTTATTGGCGAGAATGGCGATTAATCACCTTTTGCTTGAAATATCTTTGAACACATACAAGTACATATGCAAATTCAGAGCTTGCAGTATTAGATCTCATCAGTGTGGGATGTGGATTCTGGTTTGGCGAGATCTGAACACTATTTAGCGGAATGACGAGTTACTAAACACGTTGCACTATAGAGGATACAGTAATAACTTTCTGACATTGGAAACAACGATTGGATGCCTCAACGACAAGGTGCTATAACCAACACCAATCAAACATTCAATATCAGGTGATAAACAGAGATAAACAGAACGTGGCTGGTTTCCATCTATGTACCAAGAGATTAGTTTACATTTCGGCAAGTTTGTATTATCTCACCTTTCCAGATGCTTACATACTGCCATATTTCTGTGACAGACTGTCACACATTCCAAGTCACTGACTTGGATCAATTAATAAACCCAACATGCCCGAAAAATGCGACAGTGATGCAAAATACCTCTTTCCTGTTACATTTTAATGAACTTGGCTTGTTAATAGACAGATAACATGAGAAAAGTAATTGTATCATCATAGTTGTGTGCAGCGTATATATAGCACGCAGCGGTCCCCAGACAGGGGCTGAGATAACAGAGCTAAATCACTATACATCCCTGCTGTTATTCTGCGTGATTATCTGTCTGGCGTGATGTGTAACATGTTTATTTTTAGTGACACGGACACGCTACCAGATGAACATTTCCATACTAAGGAAACGGGAATAAAAGGAAGACACCTTAATAGGCAACCACGCCCCTGAAATAACCGTCCAATCAGATTCCTAGGTCTGCCTCTCTGGTGACGTGCAGTGTAACTCTGATCACCCCATGATCAGCTCTGGGGGTCACTGAAGAAAGAATAATCTGATGAGAACGGTCTATTTTTAAACATTTTGCTGCACGATTTGTTATTCAACCAGTGTGAATTCACTATTGAGTCTGCCTAATGATACATGACGTCTATCATCATTACAGACAGAAGATAATAGCTGATAACAGACTGGGGGCGTTCATACACAGTAAAGAACATGAAATGAGGTGTATATCCTGCTCCACCCGGCTTTCATGAAGATAAAAAGTGTTTATTTAGGATCAGGCCACCCCCCCCCCCCTTCCCCGTCTGAGCCGTGACAATCACCACTCTCTCACATACGGAGAAGCCACAATCTTTTTATATACGGACCCCCCCCCCCTCCCCACTACACATGAACAACAAGATGGTGGGGGCCAATTACTCTCCAACACATCTAAAGAATACACGTTCCCTTTGTGTCATCTTCTGATCATCTTCAAATACTTTGGAACAAGTTCTTCAGTTAGTCACATCTTACTGTACGAGTGGGGGTGTTATGTAGAAACTGGGCTGGTTTCTGTGGGGATGAAAGGCTGATAACACGTTACCACTGCAGCAAACTTTCATGGCTACAACTGTAAACAGATTACTGCTGCTGAGGTGGAACCGTCAGCGACACAGGGGAGGCAGCCATCTTCTGTGAGCTGGACCAATAATTATGAGACTGCTCAAAGTGCCTCAGTGATCTCACTAGAGCCTAATGAAGAGAGAGGCAGCACTCCCATCAATATTACTGCGGGCCATCAGTTTCTAGTGACCAGAGTCAGACTCATCAATATTGGGCTCTGGGTACAACATGGCCGCCTTTACCGTGTGCC
This sequence comes from Mixophyes fleayi, assembly GCF_038048845.1. Taxonomy (NCBI): domain Eukaryota; kingdom Metazoa; phylum Chordata; class Amphibia; order Anura; family Limnodynastidae; genus Mixophyes; species Mixophyes fleayi. The sequence continues at coordinate 453,136,818 of NC_134402.1, forward strand.
ATCAAGTTCTAGTGACTAGAGTGGCATGTCTCCCATGACTACTGGGCTCTGGCCACAACATGGCCGCCTTTACCGTGTGCCATCAAGTTCTAGTGACTTGAGAGGCATGTCTCCCATGACTACTGGGCTCTGGTTACAACATGGCCGCCTTTACTATGTATTATCAGTTTCTAGTGACTAGAGAAGCAGGTCTCCCATGACTACTGGGCTCTGGCCACAACATGGCTGCCTCATCCACATATGAGAAATGGATAAACTTTCATTACCATTGTCTTGTGATCTGTTTAGAAAAATAGACCGTATATAAATTACTATTTATAAATTAAATCCAGATGATCACTATAACACTTGTTGTTATATTATTGATTTATTCTATGACAGAGGTACCACAGACCATACTCACTTTAAAGGATTGGGGTGTGAAGCTGGAGGGATTCCAGATAACGCCAATCACTTCCCCTCCGAACGCATCGTACAGAAACAGCGCAAATTCCCCATAGGACTCCTGGAATTAGAGACATTTATGTGTAATATTCTGACAGATGCCACAGAGCGAGGACGGGGCACTCAGAGCACTCTTATAACAAGTTACAGCAGGGGGTGGACGGTATACAGAGACCGGCTATATTTTCCAATTAAAACCATTTGGAGGTTTAATTCTACAACTATGAAATCACTCATGATGAGTAGTACAGCTTGTGTCTGCAGAAGATGAACGCTAGCCGCCATCCTGGCATATGGGGATATAAAGCCGGATATATGCCGATCCTGACCACGTACATATACGTGTGAGACCAGATCTAAAAGCTCAGGCCATGCAGGCGGATCTGACGGCTCCATTTGCGTGGCTGAACGATGGCCGCATCTGACCAACTGCACTTAATGTCCATCCTGATCGCCATCAGATAAGAGATATTGATCAGGATTAGCTCTCTGATTCGATATAGTCCCATTTGTGGTCAATTAGGTCTAAACGGGCAGGGTATACGCTAAATAACAGTGGTAATCAGCTACACAGTACTTATACTTATTAACAGGTCCCCATAGTTATAGGTTGGGTCCCTACCGAAGATACAGGCGTTGTCTTCAGTTATTTGAGAGATGAAGGCCCATGTTAAAAAATAAAGAGCCACATAACCACTTCCATCACAACACATGAAACAAGCGTATTCCCACTGGGATGCTGTTGAGTAATGAGCTATAGGAGCCCTGATATGGACTAATGCATTTATAAGTTAATATCTGTGAGCGGTTCAGGGTCCTTACCCGGAGTTCATTGAGGTAGAACTGGACTGGATCATAGTCCACCACGGGGAAACGCAACGCCTTGGCCGCGGCTTCTTCCTTCAAGATCCCACGAACAAAAGACTTTGCCGCTTGGTCCACCGCCTCTCTGTGCCGGGGAATGTGCTTGGAGTGTAGGTGGATCAGGACATCGTAGAGGTCAAGGGGAGGCCGAAAAACCATCTGCACAACAGATAAAGATCACATTCTGAGCAAATATACAACGAAGCAGATGTGTGTTAAGGGGGGAAATGACATTTGATAATGTGGAGTAAAATCAAGGTACGACTTTTACTACGAGAAGCAACAACAGTTGGCACTGGAGGAGAGAGAGCGAGGGTGGTGTCGTGTTGCAGGATGTTATTCACATGGAGAAGCTGTTCCCATAGTGCCATCTACTAAGATATTGGACATATAGAAGAACCCAACGCATTTTTCACATTCCTATATTACACCATAGAAACTTGAGGCTCGCCAGGCGTTGAGGAACTCAGTTCCCGTTGGCTTGAAGGACATGTTGAGACTTCTATTTTCACAACAGCTAGATCAAGGAAAGGCAACCTGATACAATTCAGGAATCCCACTGGTGGCCCTCTAACCTTCAAAAGGGCCACACATTACCATTCACCGCAAAAGTTAAAACAATACAGTTACTGATAGAAAGAGACACCTATCTGTAATACCACATCAGCAGCATTTTATACAAGTGTTACAAGCTATAACAAACGCATCGGACAATAAAGTAGGCTTGGAGGGCCGACTGTTACCCATCACAAAGCTACAGAGTCACAGGACGCGTACCTCTGCTTTAATACCATTGCTGCCAGCGATCCCCTTCCCAAAATATACAACTTTTTCCACTGTATGAGTTTCCTCGGGAATAACTAACTTCTTACTTTATCCAAAAAAAAATTATATAATTTTCTGGGGGACAGTTAATACTTTATTGAGGACATATAATTGCGATTGTATGTGCATTGTAAAGAAATGTAACTTTTGGGATTCTTCCCCTTAGACATCACAGAATAAAATATGTTGTATTTTGTGGGTTAATTTTGTGAATGCAGGATACCAAATGTATATTGGACATGTGGTCTATGTTTTGGCCCATAATAAAATACACATGCGGTATATCATTCGGAATCCTTGGCACTTGGGATTTTCTACAAAAGGGAATTTTTCCATAATTTGGAGCACAATGTTAAAAATCTGCTAAAACATTTTAAAAAATCCACTGTCGTTTTCCAAAATCTCCTGACATTCCCACCCTCATTAAAATGTGTAGCAGAGATCCTCGTTGTAACTGTAGGAAAAGACATGAGATTGTGTGCGTGTATAGGACAAAAATCACTGAAATGCGGAAAGGAAGTTACTTTTTTTAAAAAAAATTAAAAAAAAATAAATAAATAATAATAATAATAATTCCTGCAGAAAAAATAAATTAAAAAAGATGTTGTAACCCATAGCAACCTGCTTTTTACTTTCATGTTCAAACTGCAATAGAAAACTGTCAGGTACATAGATTGGTTTCCATGTAACACTGCTAGATTACATGTCTCCCATGAATATCTCATAACAGCGTTGTGAATGCTTTTCGCGTTACAAGTGCGGCATCTGCGTTATAAATACTCATGTCCAGAGTATACCAGAAGAACACCGCTGACTGCACCAATTCCCAGGATTTTCGCATTCTCTTGCTGACAACGACGACACAAGATTCACGTGAGGACAAATACAGACTTGTCCTATAAATAAAGGAATAAGCTCACGGCTTTCAGTCGTGTGCAGAGATCACAGCCCTGCATTCTCCTGCGTACAAAAGAAGAGCTAACACTAACATGTTACATTACACCCCCCGGTCTAGAGGACAAGGCTCAGACTCACCAAGTGTTATACAGCAGGCCCTGAGCGAGCCCTGACAGGTAACACAGTCTGATCCTTATACCCTCAGGTATAGGGCCCTAATAGTACGGCATGGTGTGGATGCAGATGGACCAGTAAGCTGCATATATCTTTATTTACACTGACATCAAAGAACGGGGGCAGGAATCTGGAGGGGATGGGGACTAATTAAAAGATATCTAAGAGAAACACGCGTGTGAACCCCTTGTTATGCGAGACAAAAAGTGATTTAAATCAGTAAATTCCCTGACCCCAGCCACCGATCAGCTGCAGACCAAAATGATTGCAAAGATTTTATTTTTTGCAAATGCCAACCCCCTTCTTATCCACTGGCTCCTTCCTGCTGTCAAAGTCATAAATAGTTTCATGACACAGCACCCCTCCCGAAAATATACATCCATATACAACTAACAAACATTGGAGGCCATCAATGATAAGCACGTGGGAACCTTGTATAAAAGGAAGATAAATAGTCACATAAATACAGAAAGGGTTAAAATGACCTAACTTCATTGCAAACAAACGGTCTGAGCAAAGCGGCTCCGTCTATAGTAAAGTATCAGTTCCCGTGCGTCACAATGGCGGTTTCTGAACGTCGCAGCTAGCAGCAGTTGTTACACTGTATCAGAACAAAGGAACATTGGCCCCTGGCAGTTCTCCCGATAGACCGTCCAGTAACTTAGGCCACTTCCCCGCTGGTATTTTATATGCGTCTAAATGCTGCCCCCGTAACTTAAATCAAGATGCTTTCAGTTCACGTTTTATATGCAGTTATAAAAACAAAAAAAACTACCACAATGCAAGTAATAAAGTCAGTGGGTCTAGTACAACGGTCTCTATAGCGTCACACCCGTTAACGGGTGTTTTACAAAGACATGTCAGGTGAACCGTCCAGTGTAGGACCCTATACAACTTTAATGCATTAAACTTCAAATCGAGTATATCAGCTACGTAAGTTAATGTGCTGTCTTTGTTTTATTAAAATAAGTCACATTATTTATTCACTTATTCATTTGTTGGCTTTGTGCCTTCAAATCACTGGTAATTTCTGCACCTCCCCTGTTTTTCGGTTGTACAATTCTAACTATTACTTCAATCCAAAAAATTATTTTAAAAAGTAAACATAGTAATGATGAATGGACAGGTCTCATACTTGTTTTTATGTAGTATCTTCCACATACACCAACCTCTTAAAGAATATAATTCCCTTAACCTTTCATTCACTGTACGGTTCACCCGACAACTCAAAGCGCTATGGAATATGTTGGCGCTATATAAATAAATGATGATGATTATTTAGAGACGGCCAGTGGGTGCGAGACCACCCAATTGTACCCTGGTAAGCACAGGTGCTGGGATTATTTGGCATCCATACAATAGGTTCATACTGCTGTGTATCTGGCAGACTAACAGGCATCCACGTTAAAATGCTGAAAACATTTTATTTACGTTTTGAAAGAGGTTTTTATTTTTCACGTACAGACAGGTTGCTGTGGGATGAAAGAGCCGTCATAGAAACCTTATTAATGACTCCAGACATCTAGTGAGATCGTCGGACACCGTTGCTCTCTAATGGCTGCACTCTGGCTTCACGTGAAGAGGCCGCTTCCCCAGAATGCACCTCTGCAAGGTCAGGTCTGCGGATAACAGCAACGTGCACACTGAAGAGTATACATCGCACTACCATGAACCAGTGCACACTCTCCTAACATGTATACAATCCACAAGTCTCCCTGTGTGTGGGTAAGACTGTGCCCACAAACGCCAGGCCAGCATGAGCGGGCTGATCTCTCTGTGTATTTAGGTTCTAGTGTGTCAGGAAAACGCCCTTTGATTGGTTCTGCATCATCTGAGATGGGAGCACAAACAAAATACTTATTTGTTTTAAATGCAAGATCTGGCAGCAATAGCTTCTGAATAGCTGTATAATTAGTCCTAGGACACATCATGAAGGGAGGGGGGGGGGTATAGTACTGTTCTGTACATCGGTACTATCATGTTTTTTAGTCTGTGCCAGTTTAATTTTTTGTGGGGGATATTGTATTAATGTCCCCGGGATGGTCCGATCTGTTCAATCCTAAAGGGGAAATCCAGAGCGCGCAAGAATCCCCCCCGGTCTTAGGTTTCTAGGATTATGTAACGCAGTATGCAATCACAGGAACGAGACCCTTACCCAATCTATAGTTTTTACAAACAAAAAAAAAAATCTCTTACTTGACCTGGCCCTGCTTGTCTTTTTTTAAACCGATCCTCTGGCACTGATAGATCATCATCAGTTATTTATATAGCGCCACTAATTCCGCAGCACTGTACAGAGAACTCATTCACATCAGTCCCTGCCCCATTGGAGCTTACAGTCTAAATTCCCTAACACACACACACACACAGACACACACACATACAGAGAGAGAGAGAGACCAAGGTCAATTTAATAGCAGCCAATTAACCTACCAGTATGTTTTTGGAGTGTGGGAGGAAACCGGAGCACCCGGAGGAAACCCACGCAAACACGGGGAGAACATACAAACTCCTCACAGATAAGGCCATGGTCGGGAATCGAACTCATGACCCCAGTGCTGCGAGGCAGAAGTGCTAACCACTGAGCCACTGTGTTGCCCATAGATAGGGCTAATGCACTTCCACCAGATTGCAGGAAACACATTATTAAATGATTCGCATCACGGCGTGATCAGACACTCCACAATTGGTGCGACATTAAACTCCATTACCTCTTAAATATGAACAGACACTTGTAAGGGAGACACTAATGTGATACCCCTAGATAATCAAATATATACAAATATTTACAAAATGCTAAAAGACACATACTGTTTTTCTGCCACTGTCGTGCGTCGTGTTAAATCAGAAAATTGCACAACAGGAAAATATAATCCAGCAACTGCTCTGCTGTAAAGCGACTCACCGCTAACTACACATTACTGGTCAATCAGAGGAACTCACCCACGAGTCAGTGTAGGTCACACTGATATAGAAAGAGGATCTGGTTGTGGGCTGTCACTTTTCCTATTAATTGCATAGTGCTTTGTCATTATGAACATGTATGAAAATTGTGTTCCACCGTGACCCTTGTTTGCCATGAATAGCGCTCGTCAAGTAGCCCTAGCGTAAAACATTTTAGAAACAGAAGGATTTGCCTATTCTGCCAGCCAAGGCCTCACTTGCTTACTCTTGGTGAAACGCCATGTGCGATATATAAATACAATGAGCCAATGGTCAATCAGAATTTGGGGACAGAATCTCTAAATAACTCCGGAGGTCTAGTATATAAAAACCATCTAAATATAGTGTGTAGTCATTGCATTTCAATGAAACCACTCTTACCATCATCGTTCCGCTGCCAAAGATTAAGGTCATTATTCTATACCTGCTCCTGAGGACTTGTCAGCTGCTGTGGCTGAATCACGTAGAAATAACATTGTATAAATTAATTTTAATTAGTGGCGCAGTGCGTCACTGTATATCAATGCAAATGTTTTGATTTTTGATATTGGGTTGTATATTTGTATTGGAAATGTAGCGTTTATACCATGTTGGAAGAAATTTGCTTCTTGTAACTTTTCTAAAGGAAGTCCCATGCTAATTAGGCCTTTTCATTTGTGAGTGACCAACACATCCTATAGCCTGAATGCACAGGAGAGGGGGCTTCAGACTTTCATCCTGTGCCTTAGAGAGATAGGAATCCTGACAGCATGTAATTTAGGAAATCACAGATTGATGTGAATTTTGTACAGTTTAAACTGTGTTAAATCCAAGTTTAGAGACTATGTTACATCCTCATGGTAAACATTCAATGTGATATCTCAGACTTTGTGGTGCCAGCTAGGATCAGGGGCTGTGTCAACAAGTGTGTCAGAAACAGTATATAAAAGCTATATTTTGTATTTTAACTGTAGTATACCATCTGTACTTCTGGATGATCACTAGTACCTCTAACTACTGTGTAAAGGTCCTTGTCAGGACTCTTGAGCAATAAACATCCCTGCTTGAAGATTCTACCAGACGCCTATTCCTTGCTGTATCCTGTGAACAACAGACAAGAGCTTACACTCTAATCCGTTCCCCAGCTGTCCTGTGTTGAACCCAGCGTCTCTGTGTCAGCGCTCTGCCCGCTACCCAGCAGTCCTGATCCATAGTCAGCGGTCAGGAGGTACAAGCCAGCCCATTCAAAGAGGCGCTGCAGCAGCTATACCAGATACCCCAGAAGTAAGCTGTTCTAGGTTCAGCAAAGGAGCCCAGTGGTGACAGCAAGATTCTCCTACAACTATTGTGCAGATGGCATTCGCAGTCTGTGAGTGTCTGGTGGCATCGGTAGGAGTGGTCAGTAACAGTCGGTTACTGACGGTGAGAAGGAACCCCTGATAAACTGTGCAGGAAGAACATCCCTCATCCTTCTTCCTCCCACCAAGGACGGTGAAGTGAGCCCATCCGGTCACAGCTGTCTGTGAGTGTCTGGTGGCCAGGTGACATCAGGAGGAGTGGTCAGTAACGGTCGGTTACTGACGGTGAGAAGGAAACCCTGAGAAACTGTGCAGGAAGAACATCCCTCATCCTTCTTCCTCCCACCAAGGACGGTGAAGTGAGCCCATCCGGTCACAGCTGTCTGTGAATGTCTGGTGGCTGGTGACATCAGGAGGAGTGGTCAGTAACGGTCGGTTACTGACGGTGAGAAGGAAACCCTGAGAAACTGTGCAGGAAGAACATCCCTCATCCTTCTTCCTCCCACCAAGGACGGTGAAGTGAGCCCATCCGGTCACAGCTGTCTGTGAGTGTCTGGTGGCCAGGTGACATCAGGAGGAGTGGTCAGTAACGGTCGGTTACTGACGGTGAGAAGGAAACCCTGATAAACTGTGCAGGAAGAACATCCCTCATCCTTCTTCCTCCCACCAAGGACGGTGAAGTGAGCCCATCCGGTCACAGCTGTCTGTGAGTGTCTGGTGGCCAGGTGACATCAGGAGGAGTGGTCAGTAACGGTCGGTTACTGACGGTGAGAAGGAAACCCTGAGAAACTGTGCAGGAAGAACATCCCTCATCCTTCTTCCTCCCACCAAGGACGGTGAAGTGAGCCCATCCGGTCACAGCTGTCTGTGAGTGTCTGGTGGCTGGTGACATCAGGAGGAGTGGTCAGTAACGGTCGGTTACTGACGGTGAGAAGGAAACCCTGAGAAACTGTGCAGGAAGAACATCCCTCATCCTTCTTCCTCCCACCAAGGACGGTGAAGTGAGCCCATCCGGTCACAGCTGTCTGTGAGTGTCTGGTGGCTGGTGACATCAGGAGGAGTGGTCAGTAACGGTCGGTTACTGACGGTGAGAAGGAAACCCTGAGAAACTGTGCAGGAAGAACATCCCTCATCCTTCTTCCTCCCACCAAGGACGGTGAAGTGAGCCCATCCGGTCACAGCTGTCTGTGAGTGTCTGGTGGCCAGGTGACATCAGGAGGAGTGGTCAGTAACGGTCGGTTACTGACGGTGAGAAGGAAACCCTGAGAAACTGTGCAGGAAGAACATCCCTCATCCTTCTTCCTCCCACCAAGGACGGTGAAGTGAGCCCATCCGGTCACAGCTGTCTGTGAGTGTCTGGTGGCTGGTGACATCAGGAGTAGTGGTCAGTAACGGTCAGTTACTGACGGTGAGAAGGAAACCCTGATAAACTGTGCAGGAAGAACATCCCTCATCCTTCTTCCTCCCACCAAGGACGGTGAAGTAAGTCCATCCGGTCACAGCTGTCTGTGCATTGAGCATGATCTTCTCTGAGCAACATGAACGCTGGCCACAAATAACCCGGACCCGGCCGGTGAGCGTGGGTGGCCAAATTAGATGCGTTTCGACCCTACGGCTCTTGGGGCAAGCAGTCAGGATCCCGGCCTGGGTCACTGACAAGGACCAAATCGTCCTAGACTGCTAATATTCCAACCACACTTCTCAGCATTCCAGATAATGAAGCATCAAATAATTACAGTACCTGGAATTGCACCAATAGGATCATCCAACTGCCCAATATCGCCGGAATGATCAGCAGCGGGTGGTCATCACTATATTGAGGATTATCATACCACGCGCATTGATTCGTTCTACGTCTGCTCCTATTTTCAGTCCTAGCTATTTAATCCTGAAGCGAACGTGACGGTTAGTCAGAGGACTGCAGCTTCAGTAAACAATCACTATAATCAGCATGATTCAAATGACATTTTTGGTTCTCAACTTTAAATCTGTCAACAAAACTTATTGTTATGTCTGCTACCTACACACACACAGCCGTCACATACACATCTATAGACCATGCCCTCAGAAACTGCACTATAAAAGAATTATTAAGCTTGAATAATTCTGTATTGCTGACAGGAGTCTTCAGGGAGAATAGATAAATGCTGAGTTTAACAAACAGATTACCTAGTTCCAATGATGGTGCTGGGAAAAGTCCTACAACCAGAATATTCTTACACTCATACAGTAATATTTACAATAAATAAATACAAAGCGAAAAAACATATAAGGCTAGAGAATACATTTAATACTCTCCGCCTACATTGCAGTTTATGCTACTTCTGTATGAAAAGTGTAACAATATTCATGTATTTACAATAGATATCGTCAATTATCTGGACAGAATACTCAGCACTTTCCAGAGAATATCGAGTCATTCACATGAGGATGTTTATGGGGTGTGGGAGGAAACTGTAGCCCCCAGAGGAGAACCACGCGAACCTGGGGAGACCATACAGATTCCAGAGAGCTAGGGACCTGGTATGAATTTATGGACCCAGCGCTGTGAGACAGCAATGCTAACCACTGTGCTGATGCACTGCGATTAGCTGCAGACTTCTCACTTGAGCAATTAGAACCATTTCCTTTTACAAAAACAGGTGTGAATTATATACCTAGACCCAAAGATTGGGGCTGCGATATAGAACCAGCACTGAGCACATACCGAGATCTATCTGTATGGAAGGAGTGAGACCAGATAATGACAGCTACACAGCACAAGAGAAGCACCACCGGCAGAGGGAATCTACAGGCTGTTCACCACTAACCACATGCAGAGCTCCCCCACTACCACTCCCACTTTTCAAAATGTACCAGTAAAAACATTAAACAAAAGCCTTTGAAAATGTCAATTTTGGGTTTAAAGTGGTTCTTTAGATATGAACCTGGAAAGTATATTACATTGTTCACTGCAGAGAGGTAATGACCACATTACAGAGAGCTGTAGCTCCTCCCAAATCTTTAGGATGGTGTCCTGATTGGACAGGGGGGATGGGGGAAGCCAAGACTGCAGTCACTTAAGCTGCTGTGGCATCACTGACCCCGCCCTGTGTAAGGCTTTACAAATTCACACAGAGCATGTCTGCAATGCAAGTCTATAATCCTGTCTGCACTGAGAAGCCCCTCCTCCAAATACGAAAGAGCATGGGGGGTGGGGGGGATATAGCTATTTAATGTGTAAACACCAGCTATTAATATTGTTTATTGTGTAACTCATTTAATAGACAGAACTTAAAAAACAGAGTCCGCCTTTGAAATTCAGCAGCTGTGTGATCTCAGGACTGATACACATCACACATTCATACAACTGGCAGAACAATCAGATAAATTACACTTCGCTGCAACCTATTTTGCTTTTTTCTGAGACTCCGTCTTTTATAGGTTAAAAACCCAACTACTGTGTACATTGTACTTAGCCTTAATCCTAAAACACTACAAGCAAATTGGACTCTCCCTAGTATGATCGTACCTACACCCAGCACCGTATATTGCTAGGATATGAGAAGTATTTGACAGAGATGAGAAATCTTTGTACTTAATAATATATCATTGATGGTGTGTAGCTGCAGCGCCCCCTGCTGTACAGCTCGAGAACAGTCAGCATGCATTACTCAGACGGCAGACTAATCCCTCCTCTAATGTAGCCCCGCCCACTTATAGTATGTACATTATTTATTTAAATGACTTTAAAATAAAAAAAAAAAAAATGGAACCCCAATATTCAGTGCATTACTGTTCTGGTAACTCTCCCCCCCCCCTAGTCCTTGCTTACGTCACAATCTTTTGCACTTTTCTGTTGTATCGCGAGATATGAAAAAAAACAAAAAAAACAACACTCAATATGTCTCCATTATAAAGTTACAGAACAGGAACGTACAGAGGTAATAATTATACTTCCTAGTTTGGACAATTAAATGAGGTTCACGTTCCCATTCTAATAGACTTCGTTATGGTTGATTATCCCCTTCAGTCACATAGCAGTAATACAGGATTCATGTGGAGCGTCGCTTGTTGCAGTAAATACGTTTTAATATGGTGTCTATACCGAGGTGTCGGACACGCAGATCTGCAGTCTATATGGAGGCTTATTCCTAACAATCTGTGTTACCAGTGACTGATCTTGGAGCCATCGCTGAATGTGTCACCTACCTTCACATCGCTGGTTTCAGACGGCGCCATCAGCTGCTTCTCCAGGATAACGAGAGACTCTGAGGCCAGGACGATCATACGCTGCAGTATCTGGGAGAGGACACAACCGTCATGGTCAGACGCACACCAGCCGCTTTATACACAATCATCAGTATAGACGGACAATCACTCTCTGCCCTATATAAACTAGTGTTTAACTGGATCTGTCACAGCCAACATGCACTTCACATCGTGTCTAAAGAATGAAGGAGGGACCTAATACAGCCTGTAGGTTAAAGTGCACCTGCTGGTTATGTATGTTTTTTGTATGGGGGCAGACATTTGTGGGCTAATAACATTCAGGACACAGCAACCAATCACATCACTAGGACCCAGTGACATCACCAAGGTATAAAATACCACCAATCACATTACCAGGACCCAGTGACATCACTGAGGTATAAAATACCACCAATCACATCACTAGACCCAGTGACATCACTGAGGTATAAAATACCACCAATCACAACACTAGACCCAGTGACATCCCTGAGGTATAAAATACCACCAATCACATCACTAGAACCCAGTGACATCACTGAGGTATAAAATACCACCAATCACATCACTAGGACCCAGTGACATCACGAAGGTATAAAATACCACCAATCACATCACTAGACCCAGTGACATCACTGAGGTATAAAATACCACCAATCACATCACCAAGACCCAGTGACATCACGGAGGTATAAAATACCACCAATCACATCACTAGGACCCAGTGACATCACGGAGGTATAAAATACCACCAATCACATCACTAGGACCCAGTGACATCACTGAGGTATAAAATACCACCAATCACATCACCAGGACCCAGTGACATCACGGAGGTATAAAATACCACCAATCACATCACCAGGACCCAGTGACATCACTGAGGTATAAAATACCACCAATCACAACACTAGACCCAGTGACATCCCTGAGGTATAAAATACCACCAATCACAACACTAGACCCAGTGACATCCCTGAGGTATAAAATACCACCAATCACATCACTAGGACCCAGTGACATCACGGAGGTATAAAATACCACCAATCACATCACTAGGACCCAGTGACATCACGGAGGTATAAAATACCACCAATCACATCACTAGAACCCAGTGACATCACAGAGGTATAAAATACCACCAATCACATCACTAGGACCCAGTGACATCACGGAGGTATAAAATACCACCAATCACATCACTAGGACCCAGTGACATCACGGAGGTATAAAATACCACCAATAACATCACCAGGACCCAGTGACATCACGAAGGTAGGAATGATAAGCCCGGCCTGGGTGATGCCTCTAGTTCCAAGTGAATAGACAATCTGCTCACAAAATGGCTGCCTCCATGTGTGTAAGGACTGGGCACACTTTAAGGCTAAGCCATGTAACACGGACGGGACTCACAAGTTGTTCAACATCTCTCTACTTTCAGTTAGAGAAATTTGGTGAATATTTAATACGAAAAAATGATTTAAAGCAGACGTTCTGCATTCAGTCATCTAAGGATAAACGATCACTGGGTGACGCCGTACACTGGCCAGTCCCACAACCGTCAGCACAGGATGGTACGTGTCACAGCCTGGCACCCACCCCCCTAGTCTGCACAGACTCGCTCGCCTAACAATGTCTGCGAGGTTAATTAACTTCAATTCAGCCAAAACCATTTAGTGCACACCTTGGAGAGAAAGGTGTCAGCGTGCCAAGACAGACTGGTGCCCCTGGCTGATTATTCCCATCCTTATAATTGTGGCGCACCTCATTACCAGGATGGCAGATATTATGGTGCCAAGCTACTGCATGCCCAGGTGTTGTATCACATCTGCCAAGCTCACCCCTTAGTCACAGGGACGACCAGCCCGGCGCATCTTAACCATAACAATGCCACGTCCAAGCTACAAAGCAGAAAGGAACATATACATTCAAAATACGTTTACCTATTCTACCCTCAAACCACACTTTTCTAACCGAGCACCAGCAACACAACAGGGACGTCATGTGACGGATCATCTGACGGATCATGTGACGGATCATGTGACCACCTCACCTGGGCAGATGGCTGCTTCTTGGTCCACACCGACTTCCTATCCTTTGGGGTCGCGATGAACATTACCGGGAGCTGAGCGCGCGCCGACGTGAAGTCACTCTGTACCTCCGTGATCTCAGCCTCTAAGCAGAATACAAATGGAGCGGTAAGACCGGTGCGTTGGGTGCCATCATCATCTATTTATATAGCGCCACTGACTCCACAGCGCTGTACAGAGAACTCATTCACATCAGTCCCTGCCCCTATTGAGCTTACAGTCTATTCCCTAACACACACACAGACTAGGGTTAATTTGATATCAGCCACTTAACCTACCAGTATGTTTTTGGAGTGTGGGAGGAAACCGGAGCACCTGGAGGAAACCCACGGAAACACGGGGAGAACATACAAACTCCACACAGATAAGGCCAGGGTTGGGTATTGAACTCATGGCCCCAGTGCTGTGAGGCAGAAGTGCTAACCACTGAGCTGCCCATACTTCTATGCACATATTATTTATCTACAGAAAGTGGAATTAATGTAGAAAAATGTGGGAAGCTGCAAGGGATTTATACATTTAAGATTATTAAAAAAAAAAAAAAAAACACACATTCAGGTTTAACACCTATCATTATTATTCTGGGATTATTTAGCAGATATAAGCATTTATAAGCCATTACACGTCATCTCTCATAGTACCAACTTCAGCCTTTGCAGATACCAGACAACAAAATAATGCATCTTATCTCTCCCCAATTCCTGCAGTGTCACCGACCTGGAGCCACTGATATGGGCCACACAAGCTGGGGCTCAGGGTGGATTACACGCAAGTGTGTGCAGCCAGGAACCGCCTCGGAGTTTGAATGATCACAGCAGATCATTCAATGTTAATTCTTCCCAGCCCTAGAGTGCCCCCTACAGGAATACATGGTACTGTCTTCTGGGTGTTAGATCTATATAAATGCTCGCAGTACAGAACGCTTCCAACAAAGTCCTACCGACTGAAAGTGAGATGCTGCACAGCTGAACGTTACACAGGAGAGAAAAATACACTCTGCTCCTATAATATATATTAATACTATATTTTAATTATGTTTTATATGATAAACAAACAAACAAAAACCCAACTTCTCCCAAATAACAGAACACGGCCGGGACCCCCTGGGTTTAGGAGAATCTCACCCCCGTCGCCTGCGCTCACATTATCCTCCATGTCTCCCAGCCTCTGAATGTAAAACCTTGTGACAACCAAATCTACAGGGCGCTAAGAAACCGCAAAGTTAATAATAGTAACCACTGTAAGGGGCAATAGGCACCTCCGAAGAAATAACAATGAATGAGAAGAACATGTACTCCAATTATATTATCAAAATATTAAAATAATAAAAAAAGATTAAAATTTCATTCCTTTTCTTCTGCTTATTATTTGACAAGAACGTTACCACCGCTTCTTAATCCTGTTTCCTGAAGGTAAAGCACCGCGTCTCGGAGAAGGCGTCTGTCCATCTATCGAATCACTGCGCCAGGACTACTGGATTTGGCCACATCACCCACCAGACACACATTCACTTCACTGTCTGACATTGCAGCGACTTTATATCTGGGGGGGGTCTCTGTTTCTTGCTGGGCACTTACCGGTCAGATCTCCATTCAGGTTCACAACGAGGGGGCTGTTTTTCCAGTCAAATGTGGCCAAGAGACTGAGGAAGCGCAGGAATCCCACCTGAGGAGAGCTGGAAACGGAGACCGATTACAGGTCAGTTATGAGCGGAGCTGTAGAGATTCCCAGCTTGTGGCCCCCGTGACGGGCCCCCAGATTATCCCACCCTTGTCCCAGCAGGTTAGCGAATGTCTACTGCCAGGCTGGAGATGCCGAGTACAACGTAACTACTGGAGTGTATGAATGCTGAGGAGACTTCATTTTTATTATTTCTATCCATTTTGCTGACCCCCAAATCTGTTGCCTGAGAGACCTAAACTGAAGAAACCAATCCCGTAAAGGCCATGAATAGTCTAACAAACACTATTACTGATCAGAGCTAAAATCTGATTGTTGTCGAGAAAAACAAAATTGCCATCATTATGCAATTACGGTAAGACTGGTACGAACATTGGCACACAGGGTAAATGGAGCCACCTGACTAGTATCTATGGGTTAAAGCACCTTTTCCCTCTGCGTCAATTTTCAGAGCCCCCCTGTATATATGTCCACATATAGTGCGACCGGAGAGTAATCAGAGAGAAGGATTTAGGTGGAACGGCGATGGGTACCTTGGTGCAGTGAACGGTGCCGGGTGCAGGAAGAGGTGGGCCACCAGGAGATCCACACATTCCTCCGAGATGGTGCCACTGAGGAGCTGAGCGCTGATCCAGCGTTTGGCGAGGCGCGAGGTGCCCCCGAAAGCCGGTAACTGCTGCAGGAGACTGAGCGGACAAATGCTGCGATTAGAACCTCAACACCCCAAATACAGATCTCTATGCCGGAATATACAGGTTCAAAATCACTTGTACCCCTATATTTTACAGAGAGATATAATTATAAAGCAGATGGCTGCGCAGTATAATGGGCTAGGGGGTAATGACGCCTACCCGTGTAGCGTGCTCGTAAGGTGCGTCAGGTGAGTCGTTTCCAGCTCCAGCTGCAGAGATTCCTCGGTGTCTTGTGACTTCCGCAGTCCCTCCGGAGTGACAAACTCCTTCATGAACAGCACCTCTCGGTGATAGGCCACTTGGAGGCGGAAAACGTAACCGTCCTAATGAATGCACAGAGAGAAGAGACTACTTATACATCACTGATAACATCGCTTTGGGAGTGGGGGGGTCCCATTAGAGCCAAGGGGTGGGAGGATGGTTAGAAAAAAAAACAGAGGGGTGGTGACATCTTCCACACATGGCGGATTAAAGAGAAATCGTTGGTGGGAGGGGGTCACTCACCTTATACACGTCTGTGTACGTGGCCGTGGATTTGCACAATAATTCGTGCTGGTCCTTTAACAGCTCCCCCAGCTTGATCTGGAACGCCGCTTTAACGCGCTTTATGGCGTCTTTATCTTGAGGCCACTTCCCGCTTCCTTCCATGTGACAAATCACTGCAGATAAAAGGACGCAGTCACACAAACAGCGGACAGTCAGTAATTGCTGGGGATAACTGGCTTCTGTTACCCAAAACCCCCTAACTGCTTTCAGCAACATCGTATTCTCTAGGCGTCAGGAAAGTATTATTTATGGGGGGGCATTATTTATGTGGGGGGTGCCATTTGCTGCCGTCACGCCATGTACCATACAAAACTAAATGACAATCAATACATATTTGCATTGAAAACCAACAACGTCACAGAATTACCTTTCATAGGGGGGACGTAGGCTGGGCTCGGCCTATCCAACAAGGGGACGAGACACTTATCAGGCAAGGTCTGAAAGAAACTCCACTCCGGGGCTGTCGGGACGGGAGGAAACACCTTGGAAGGAAGACACAAGATTTTCTATAAATTACACATTGTCGCCATTGTAACGTCCAATAATCCAAACAAACACACAGAGAAGACAAAACTGAAACTGTAAAACGCTACATATTGCGATATTATTTACATATCATTAGAGGGATTTTCATTGAAACATATTACACCACAAGACTACAGTCACATGATCAGTCATAAAACGGGATTTGATCTTACGTCTGTGTAGCGGAGCGACGGGTGGGTGCCCTGCACAGAGGTGATGGTCAGGGGCAAATCTTCTAGATTCCACAGCTTCCTGCTCAGGTCGTCGTAGGACTGAACGACTCGAACCATCTGCTCTTCCCCTGTACCAGGCTGAACCAAGAAGGAACATATTTCATTATAGATACAGGGACTGATGGGGACGTCTATTTGGTAGAACGGGAGTCACGCACAGACAAAACGACGACATTTTAGGAGCTGTGAATTACCTTTTTCCCCTTAGTGAGGACGCAGTCCAGGAGGTTACCGGTATAACTGACGGCAGACTCCGGTACATCGGCGTGCCTAACAAGACACAAACATCTTGTATGTTCATCCAATCAACGGATCATTTTCCAGAATGTGTGGAACAAATTCCAGACGTAAACTTTTTGTCTTTCCCCTAATACAATTACTGTGACATCTCCAATATAAACACTCAACAAGTTCTAAACATAAAATGTGCCCTTCCTCCTGAATCCAGTAATCCCATCTCCATCATATTTACAAAACATATAAGCAATAAAAAACAAAATCATCTTCACATCAGTAGTAGGATTTACTACAAGACTTAAGGAACCTTCTGAGATAGTTACAAGAGTTGCGCTATTTGTAATGGTGGATACAGAGGCATCCGTCAGTTTGAAATCGAGAAACTGCATTTTGCTTCCGCCCATAATATCACCACTGCCTCCATGTGCCTGGCGATGGGAACCCATAAAGAGGACCAGTCATCTCTGCAAGTTGCCCTTTTCTGCTCAGTGCAGCCTAATAAGAGCTTAAAGACTAAACTAAATTTCCTCTCCCAGTTTGCCCAGAACCGGGAAAAATCGGAAGTTCATATGCCAATTGCAACCAAGCAGCTTTGTCCCTCCCCCGCCAGAGTTAATGTAGAGCCGGAGCAGTGGTCACAATTAGGTCACTGGTCGGAGTGATTAGCATGCCAGTCGCCTGAATGAATGTTTTTATACAGGCCTTGAACAGCCTGTGGGTAACAAAAGTGGAGCTGCCACAGAGGTATGAGGACTCTGCTGCCCTCTTATGGTGGAATTTTAAATTGTGGGCAGCACAGTGGCATAATGGTTAGCACTTCTGCCTCACAGCACTGGGGTTATGAGTTCAATTCCTGACCATGCCCTTATCTGTGTGGAGTTTGTATGTTCTCCCTGTGTTTGCGTTGGTTTCCTCCGGGTACTCCGGTTTCCTCCCATACACCGTGTGTGTGTGTGTGTGTGTTAGGGAACTTAGACTGTAAGCTCCTATGGGGCAGGGACTGATGTGAATGAGTTCTCTGTACAGCGCTGTGGAATCAGTGGCGCTATATAAATAAATGGTGATGATGATGATTGCCTCTTGTGCCCTATGAAAATTATCAGCTAATGTTCTCCACTGACATCAATAATAAAAGCTAAAGTGAACACTCAGCACTTATTGTACATTGTTTTACATCGTGCATCAGGGAACTAAACATGTCACATGTGTATAAAAATCCACATTAGAAATATTCCAAGTACAGTTTAGATCAAACAAGTATGTATATGTAGCAAAGCTTAGATCAGTGTTCATTATTAGAATCTATGCATTTATTTCAGTGGTTACCTTTCAATCCTATACACGAATTTTCTCAATAAAACGGTTACATAGTAGATGTAAGTCGCTTCCATTAATAAACAGATCATTATGTTTGTTTTGAAACGTACAGTGTTGTATAAACGGTGCAACCCTATACGTATACGTGACAACATCTCTATGGTGACATCACTCACAGCTGCAGAAGGTGTTTCACTATGAGTTCCGGAATCTTGCGTTTCTCCTGCACGGTCTCCGCCGGCCACACCACCGCCTCACAGATAGACGCATCCTGGAACCGCCTAAGGTCCGACTTCTTTCCCCAGAACCCGCGGAAATCTGCAGCCTGAAAATAGACAGAGACTCAGAGGAAGGTTCTATAGTTACGTAAACTGCCCTACCCCAGGCGAGTATTATATTGTTATTATTAACCTTTATTTATAGGGTGGCAGATGAGGTCCGCAGCACTGAGGGCAAACAGCAACACGGCACATGATAGAACAGTACATAAACAGCACTACAACTCTGAGCACAGCTACTGGGGAGTGAGGGGTATATTCAGCACAAGCTGATATCTGTGCCCATTAGCGTGGGCACAACTAACAGGTTTAGAGTCACTGAAAGAGGTATAAAGACAATGGAGGAGTGGAGGCAGTGGGCAGAGAGCCCCAGGAGGAGGTGCGCAGTGTAGCTGTTGAGCAAAAGTTACAGGTGATGAGAACAGGAGGGAAGAGGGCCCTGCTCACTAGAGCTTACAATCTAAAGGGAACGAGGCAGGCAGACGGTTGTCACATGGGGGTGAGCCAATGTAAGGGGATCTGAGGGCAAGAAGGAAGAGTGGGAGAGATTGAGGATGAAAGATGGTGAAGTATACTACATGGTGAAATGGTGAAGTAGAGAACTCGTGGGGTTTTATAAACAGATGGGTTTTCAATGACCATTGGAAGCTATACAGGCTAGGAGAGAGTCTTATATAATGAGGGAGAGTGTTCCAGTGGTGGGGGGCAGCACGGGAGTACTCTTGGATAAGGGAGAGATGTGGTTATCAGAGGGGAGTAAAGGCAACGGTCATTGGCCGATGGGTGAGGGCAGGAATGAGTATGAATGGAGATAAGGTTGGAGAGGGCCTTGTACATAAGGGTGAGGAGTTAGAAGGGGGTTCTGTAGGAGGAGGGAGCCAGTGTAAGGTTTGGCAGAGGGGGGAGACAGATGTGGAGCGACGAGAGAGGAAGAGAAGTCTAGATCATAGCGGAGTGAGCAAGAGAGGCCGGTAAGGAGAAGACTGCAGTAGTCGAGATAAGAAATGATCAGTGAGTACATTAGAGTTTTGGTGGCCTCCTGGGAGAGGAAGGGTCTGATACGGGCGATACTGCCCAGCAGCAAGCGACAGAGTTGGGAAAGAGATTAAATGTGAGGGGCCGAAGAAGAGGGAGGAATGAAGAATGACACCCAGATAGCGGAGTTGGGGGAACAGAGGAGATCGTGGTGTTGTCAACAGTGATAGAGAGGTCAGGAGGCGGAGGAGATTCCTGATCTAGGGCAGAAAATTATATAAAATACTATATAATACTACAATACTGGCGTTACAACCAGCTTTAGACCATGGTTGTGTACATAAAACTGTATCTGTGTGGTTAACAATTAGCTGCTCGGTGCTTTAAATTTATATTGCCAATGTTTTTAGGTCTATTGTATATGATGTTAGGTTGGTGATTTTTGCGATTTGAACCGCACACAAGCAGGGAATGTGGTGTTTAATGTAAACAAAGTTTCTTCTTTCCTTTCAAGGGCTTTAAAGGCCAATCAAGTAAATTGCTATTGTGTTGCCTTAGGGGGACAGGAATGTTGGGGTACGGGTCATACACGGGGGCTTTGGCGTCACACGGACATACAGTGTGGGGTTGGTTGTTCTTTGCTTCTACTTCTACAAGTTAAAGACAAAGTTGTATGATCCCAGAAGAGTGAGCAATACTGAGCGGCCAACAGCAGCCCCTGGCGTCTCACCTCTGGGCTGTCCGCCGCCGGCCCTTTCTCCAGAGCGCTGGTGTAAAACCCTGCAGTGAGCAGGAGCCCCACGGACAGAGGGCCGATGTCACTGTGCTTTGCCGGTTCCTCTTCTATCCCCCACTGGAAAGACAAAACAATTCATCATTTACCATCTTCATCGTCATTTATCTGCGATGTCAGAGGATATTTTTTTATATTGATTAAAGAAGAATGCCACAAAACCTTCTAGCACTTGTAGTACTTGTCCCGCTAGAGAGCTCTGTGTAACAGCCACATCCCACCCGTAGCCACTAAACAGATTACACTAATATGTTCAGTAACAAGATGCGTATTTGCCCCTTCACGGAGAAACTGTTCTCCTTGGAAACAAACAATCAAATTTGCTTAATCTTTCAAACTGAGAAGATATCGTCCATGTCGGAACCTATTTACACAGCAGCACGGAACCCGTGGATCAATAAAATGTGCACTGAGGTTATAGACCTGTAATAACATATATAATGTAACAGGTGTAAGTCATTTTGTCAGTGGTCTCCTTTATTGATTCTCCTCTGCCTTCATATTTGGTCACTTTCCGTGTTTTTAGTATGCAAAGTCTTCGAAATGTGAAATGCTCTGTTGACAGCCATTAACAATCCATCACCCCCTCTTGTCCTTGTTAATGTTTTGAAGGAAAAAAAATGGATCTTGTACTTATCATTGTATCGATATAACCTATGTGGCTGCTACTTGTGTCCGTTAAAAAGAAAAAAAAAAAAAGATGTAAAACACGTCTCTATCTACATCTTTACATCAAAAGGACGAAGACGTGCTAAATCTAATTAAGAAAAGGACTAAGATCAGGCAACAGACATAAAATATATAACATTCCTGTAGCGTGAAAAGAAAGAACAAAATAGGCAGTCACAAAATTCAGCCAAAAATCACTGTACTCCACTATTCCCCACATTTTTCCCCCCATCTTTCCTTTGCGATCTTATTGCACGCTCCCATAGAGGCGTCCGGCTGTAAGATGTGAGCGCGCTGTTACCTCCGGCAGCTGTGGCAACGTGTGCGACAGGAGCACAAGCCGCTGGTCCAGGCCCCTCCGGAGGACAGACAGGATGAGCGGTAGTGAGACCGACACGTAATCTCCACCCCGGTCTATGAGCTCGTCCTGCAGCTTCATCTTCCTGCAGGCAGCCTTCAGCTTGGAGACATGTGTGATACTGAAATGAGAAACATTGGCGTGAGCGCGGGGGAGCAGGAGCGAGAAGACGGGGTGAATGCCTGGTGTGTGCCGCTAACATGTCATTTCTTCAGTGTCCAAAGCTTATACACTGTGCCCCCTAATGTAACACATGAGAAAGTGAGGTACGATTATGTTATTCACTAATCCACAACGCATTGTAATCAGTAACACAACGGGAGGAAGTGGCGGAACAAATGCAGGTATAACATTATAGTACATGGAGAACAAAGGCCCATACTACGGATAAGGTAACGCAAATGTCTATTCCTCCTCCACAGACTACCCCTCTTATCCCAATGTGACTGGCTCCCCCTGCTGGACAGCTTCTGTACTGCTGTAACTGACACATGTAAATATGCAGCCAGTTCCTGATGGTAAGGATCAGACACTTGTCTAACTAACAGCTGGTGTCAATTTGGGCCCTTCTTTGGGACAAAGGTCCATGGGAGGGCCACCATCTCTGTAAATGTATAGGATAATGATAGGTTGTGTAAACCCCTCCCTCCATAGGTGATTGGACAAGCAGCAATCATGTGACATCCACAACACAGAAGGAGGCCGGCTCACTGAGTGTTATTCAGGATCGGAGGCCACATACTAAGTGGAGGTGGGACTGGAGTATGGGGGCAGGGTACAGGGGGAGGGGGTTCATAATGCTGCTAGTTAGGGAGGGGGGGGGCGAGGTTGCCCTAAAGTGTTCACATAAAAGAAGGGCGTACTCACTGGAAGACGTGATCAAACGTTCTCACAAAGGGTTTGGAGACCATTAGGAGGAGGAGGAAGCCATTGGAGACGGTGTCATCTAGAACCTTCAGCGACTCCTTTGCCTCAAACTGAACCTATAGATATAATGTGAAAAAATCAGTATTTGATTGGAGGAATTCAGCTCACCCAGGGGGTCACTTATCCCAAAAGCAAGAAACCTGGGTCTCCAACTGCTATGGAACTACAATTCCCAGCATTCCCTGACATATACATGTCAGTGCTTGTAGCTCCCCAGCAGCGGGAGAACCCCAGGGGGTCAGAGCGGACTCCCTCGGACACTTATGATCACATGGTACAGCCGCCCTCGGTCACCACCTGGTGAACGCAGCTTTGTCAGTGCTTCAAATACAGTGCATTGAGCACTAGAAGAACATAGCGACGGTAGGAGCACTCGGAGCGCTGGACACATGAACACGAGGCTATACGTCCTGCCGCATCTGTCTAGGGTCCAATATCTATCTGTCAATACAACGCGGTGTCCACGGAGACAGCGCCTCAATGTTCTGAATGAAACTTCCAATCATTTTCCCGTCACATCCCCGTAGAGGTGCGTAGGAAAACGAGCGCAGATTTCTTACCATAAGTGGAAATATTCACATCTGAACATTGAGACGCCACCTCAAGCTGAGTTCCCCCGCTGTGAGCGCATACCATCGGTGCGTTCTTTACGGGGTACAAAGAACCCCCTATATAAAGGTGTGTTCAGCAAGCAGTGACAACAGCTGAGACATGACGTAGCAGGAGTGACGCACAGCGTCTGTGTGTACGAGTGTTAGAGGTCATCAGAGGTGGGAAGCCATGCTGGGACTTATAGTTCCCCATTCTCTACCATGATGAACTCTGAAAGCAGCCAGGGACAACGCTGTGTATGCAGACAGCAAATTCTACAACAAAAATATTTTTGCTCATATCCTCCCTAATACTGTGAGATGCAAATTAGAATCAGCTCTTTGGACAACCAACGCAAGGTGACACAGCTTCCCCCAGTATAACGTACTGTATTATAAAATAGATTTATTTAGTTCAACATTTCTTTCACATTTAACATCAGGTTGAGCTCTCTGTGCTATACAATCATCAGGGCAGGTAGTTACAGTATTTACATACGGGATCCCCTCTCACTGGGCCACATGTCCCCCCTCCTCTCACCTGTCTGTATTTGACAGCAGTCATCTCTGCACAGAGATTCACGATTCCAAGCGGATCAACAAAAACAACTTCAAACGCCTGGTGAAAATCAGCAACTGTGGGCTGGGAAACAGTAAAGAGACGTTAGGAATCACAGCAAAGCTGGGGAGGTGCGAGTGAGGAACATTGATTGAACTGGAACAAAATACAATTGCAAATACAAGGAGTAAACTTAACTGAACTTTTTATTTTATTAGAAAATTATACACAGCGCTGATCATTTTCAGATTTTGGTCATCTTAGTGCGATTTATTTAAAAGCGGTGTAGTTTCTACTTTTAGCCTGCAGAGGTCACTGTTGTAATTAAGGATTACGGAGAGCAACAGCTGCACTGATCAAACGTCAGCTCAGTAGGTAAATAGTGATTTAGTAACCGCTGTGAGGCAGCATGCATGAAACTACATCTTCCATCATGCATTGCAGTCCACAGCTAGACACAGGCACTTCTGACTTACAGGCAGATAAACAAAGTAATTTTTACTCCTTGGTAAATACCTATATAAATCTGCCCCTACCCATTCTCTGCAGGACAATCTGCACTTACCAAGGAGGTGTCTGTAGATTGTGACATTGTAATTCCGCTGACGGTCAGGTCCGTGTTAGCTGCAGGAATACAATACATACTGCATCAAAATGAATAGTTCTGCAACAGTGATGCATTAAATTAGACGTTTCAACACAGGATCCTATAGTAGTACGTATGAAACAAATCCAGCAATGTGCTTTTTGCTGGCAAAAGTTACACGGCAAAATTAATCAACACAGACCACATAACACACCAAGATGTAAGTGACAGCCCTGCCCTGGGGCATCGCTTATCTGAGCTGGATAACAGCAACGATTGTGGTTCTGAGGAGAGGATGCTTCAAAAACTTCCAAGAAAGAAAATAATTTGAACAGAATATATTATTTATATATTTCACTCTACAAACTGGTCTAAATGGTCTAATACCACAAGTCTATTAGATATTCTTTGACACAGACCAGACACATTCATATTTCGTTCTTCAAACGTTTATATCTACTTGCCCTTAAACACTTGGAGGTAAACAAATGTATCAAGCTGCGACTTTCCAGCAGGTTTGAAAAGTGGAGATGTTGCCTATAGCAACCATTCAGATTCTAGCTGTCATTTTGTAGAATGTACTAAATAAATGGTAAGTAGACTCTGATTGGTTGCTATAGGCAACATCTCCACTTTTCAAAACCCCTGGAAACTCTCAGCTTGATACACTTACCCCTTGGTCTTTTAAAGGTTTTCCACCTTGAGGTGTGTAGTTGTGTAAACACTAAATACATTGCTTAGGTTTATTGCTCTGGAATATGAAACGTGTCTGTTTGCACTGGATGCTATGTTGTGTCTGATCCGCCTCAATAAGAATATACAAGTCTGCTTGATGATATAAAGATATGGCTGACAAACACAGAAAGAAACCAGAAAGCAAAAAGCAATGTATTAAAAGTGGCAGCACCAATAAGTATAAATCACATGAAGGCAGAAATGCCATTAAAGGCTGATTGTTATCTGGCGTAATACAGTTTGTCAAGTATAAAAAATAATTTAGTGTTTATATTTATTATTGCTTGAACTGAAGGAAGGACGATGTCTGGAAAGTTCCTCTTGATAATAAAAATAAATAAATAAGTGTCCTCAAAAATACTGCATTACTCGGCTTTCTGCAATAGATGAGCACCGCGCAGGATGAAACGTCCTAACTTAGAAACCACACAGAGCACAAGAAGTATTTCTGTAGGTTCCGTCACATGACACGTTCGGCAGCGATACGTACAACCTTCGTCAGGACAGTGACCGGTGACATCTGCAGAGCCCTCACCTGGGTACAATGACCCAATGTTTCCTGCAGTGCCCCCTAGTGGAGAGTTTACCTAAGAACTGCAGCGTGTTCCGTAGCACCTGGTGTCCATTCATCACTTTGTTGACCTTGTTCCTGGAGAGCAGGTAAGCCACCAGCATGGAGGCCACAAAGCCGTTAAAGCAGCCGTAGCCCTGGGGAAACAAGTTAATGGAACATATTTATTCTGTACATTGTACCTCTACTTTATCCAACGTCTCCCTTCACCTCGTACCCCACCCATTAAGGACGATAGTCCAGTTTCCTGAAGCCACGGTGCTTGGAGTCTGCCCATAATACCAGGAGCTCTAGTAACGGGGATACAGAAGGTCCCCCGGGAGCGGCTGATCCCCCATTATTAGCATTACACATAGGAGCATTGCATGTCTGATTAAGGAGCTGGAACATCACCCCCTCCTCCAGTTACCTTGTCAAACTGCCGTTGGCGCAGCCAGACTTTCAGAATAGAGATGCCGTCTTTCATGCCGGGGAACTCGCTGGCACAGCTGGACAGGTGGTGCAAATGCTGCTCCAGAGCCAGGTCACACAACAGGGCGTTGTTATAGTGTGGGGTGGGAGGCTCACTGGCGCTCTCTGCTGGATACGTGGAGAAACACACATTCCATTACTTTACAAATGTATCCTAGCACCATTGCCTCTATTCATCTGTTAGCCTCACCGTATATGTAAAGGTGTCTCCCCATAAAATGTATTTTTTCATAGAATGTACGGGGAGGGAGGGAGATGGGGAGGGAGGGAGATAGAGAGAGATATATAGAGAGAGACACACACACACACTAGACTGCTCTATAACGGTGAGGATAGCTACATAACACGAGGGCATCGCTGGTTAGCGTTGCTCAGAGATTATGAGGCCGATCAGAACCTCTAGACCAGTCTGTGCATTTGTGGCTCCATAGTGGGGTATCAGCAGACTGAGAGGAGACCGCAGACCCTCACACTGGCTGACGTTGATCACGTTCGGTCCTTACCCTTCTGTCCTGCGCTCCCCTTCGAGTACCAAGCTTTCCTCACATTGTTCTTGTTGGGGAACAGCCGGCTGAATTTAAACACCCCGGGAGGAAGACAGACGTGAATACGCACAGTCACCAGCTTCTCATCTTTACCTGCACAACGACCATAAGAAAACATAGGAGGCGTTATATCTTACTACAGAGGATTCATTAGAACACACTGAAAACAATGAACTAAGTTCAGCCAATCAAATCACAATAATCCTTTTCTTTTCTTCTTTTCACTTTTAATCGACAGAAAGAAAAAGCTCAATAAAAAGTTTTCAATTTTCTGTCTGAGGGGTAAAAAAAAAAAGAAACACTTTGTAACCTTTAGAACAAGATAGATATATATATATGTGTATATGTATTTTTTTACTAGTGATCAACATAAATAGAAATGTATAAGTAAACTGTGATAACAGGTAAAAAAAAATACAATTAAGTTTCCAAATGCTGAGACTGGAGATGGGATATGACGGAATGCGGAGGACAATGTGGAACTGCAGACACTGTAGCAGATGTGACCATTAATATATGAACGCTTTGGATTAGCGGAATGCAAAAGAAAAAACAGTCTCATCCAAGTGGATGGAAGGTAAGGGGGAGTGATCGGGCACTAAAACACACAGCGCCCCCCACTCACCACTAGGCCTCAGCAGCAGGACAGGCTTCAGATGGTTGCTGTTCATGTACGTGAATTTCACGCTGCCAAAGATCTCGCTCTTCGCCATGTGATGGGCAATGTGCACCAGGTACAGGGCTCGTTTCCGCAAGTATCGCTGGTTCAAGTTATCTTTATCTTGTAGGATTTCCTGCGCAGAATATAAGGGGTTAATGACAACATGGCAGAGGAATTAACGTGACCTTACATGCATACATCATCCTCCCCTCAGTTCACCCGGGAGAGAGACAGATAGAAGAGCTGAGAAAGTGTGCTAACAACAAACTGCTCTGTCCCTCCCCCGCCGGCCCCCTGCACCCCACCAGGGCTTCCTATTGGAGCAGGCAATTGACAGTGACCTCGATTTGCATACTGGCCGGGCTGTTTAGCATGTTAGCTGGCTTGAACAGAATGCTCTATTGCAGTGATTAGGACTTTCTTACCTGGTGCCTTCAGCAAATAATACAGAGTATACACAGAACATCCAGATCTGTGCAAATGTGTCTGGTCATATAAGTCAATATACAGGGGCAACACGGAGTTAAATCAGTACTTTTAACCACTAGTTTATATGGTATTCACTTTATAGTATGAAATAACTGCAAATCTTCCATTATTTTATATTTCATGCGATTCAATTTCTCTACACACGGTGGAGTGTCCCAAAGTCACCCTAAACTGGGGGAGATGAACACTAACAATGAACAGATTCCTTAAAAGGCCTTCACCGAGAAGCCAATGTCCACCTTATAAACCATGAAAGAGCAGATTGTGGGAAGTGTGTGGACAGGGGGAGTATATTACAGCCCACTACCACGCTCCTGGGAACAGCTAAAACTGTTTAGGGGCAAAAAGAAAAAAGGTCAAGACACAGCAGGAAGATAACAAAAGAAGACAGAAGATTACCCGTGGCATTGTGACCGCCACGTCCACGTTGATGTCTGGCTTGATGCAGGTCCCTAGGAGGTAACTGCCCACCACTTTGACAGAGGACGGGGGCAGGAAGTGGAACTTGCCCTTTACTTGGTACGGAACCTGCAGGAACGGAACCTTCACAGATTTGGGAACCCAGGACTGGTCCACCAGCTGCAGGAAGACAAAACAAAAAAAGTCATAAGAAAACACAGAGTTAATGACCCTAGAAAACGGCCACGCGATGATTTCAACCCTTACTTCTGTCTCAGCGGTGCTGGGGACCTTCCCGATGAGGTCGCTGATCTCCTGCAGGAACGCGTCAATGTTCTTCCTTCTCTTCTCCTTCAGCTTCACTTCCTGTAGCAGCTCCTCAATCTGTGGAATATAACAAAGTCATCTAGACACCGGCTCAGTGCCACCCAAACACCAAGATGTTTAAAGGGAATCACAATGACAAGCAAAACCCCTGCTCAATCCCTATAGCACATTTATTAACTTACGTACACACTTCCCATTCAATGAACAGATTCTATCTCGGTATATATGACAGCAGCGCAGAGCCTGCGTCACGAGACGTTACCTGCATGCGCAGGAGGCTGGTGTGGTAGACTTGCTCGGCCTCCTTCAGTCGGACCAGCTCCTCCGTAGTCATCGGTTTGCTGCTGTTGTTGGACTTCCTCAGCTTCGCAGGTCTCTGAGTATTAGTCTTCGCCACTCTCTTAACTGGACGTTTCTTATTCTCTTTGGGGGCTGGAGAGTCACCCGAATCCTGGGGATCCTCAGACACGATCCTCTCCTCCACATGGCTGTCCTCCTAGAAAGAGACGTAAAGAACTAATTAATAAAAGGAAAAGGGATACAGCCCTAAATCTGCAACTGATACATGAGACCAGCTATTACCCTCAAATGGAGGGTACAATGCGCCACAGGGTCCGATTATCACACGGTGCGAACAATGCGCGAGAGGGTCCGATTATCACAGGGAGCGGACAATGCGCCAGAGGGTCCGATTATCACAGGGAGCGAACATTGCGCCAGAGGGTCCGATTATCACAGGGAGCGGACAATGCGCCACAGGGTCCAATTATCACACAGAGCAGACAATGCGTCAGAGGGTCAGACGGGATAGACGTAGTACATCACGTACAGGGAGAGATACGGGATAGACGTAGTACATCACGTACAGGAGAGATACGGGATACAGAAGTAGTACATCACGTACAGGGGAGAGATACGGGATACAGACGTAGTACATCACGTACAGGGAGAGATACGGGATACAGACGTAGTACATCACGTACAGGGGAGAGATACGGGATACAGACGTAGTACATCACGTACAGGGAGAGATACGGGATACAGACGTAGTACATCACGTACAGGGGAGAGATACGGGATACAGACGTAGTACATCACGTACAGGAAGAGATACGGGATACAGACGTAGTACATCACGTACAGGAGAGATACGGGATACAGACGTAGTACATCACGTACAGGGAGAGATACGGGATACAGACGTAGTACATCACGTACAGGGGGAGATACGGGATACAGACGTAGTACATCACGTACAGGGAGAGAGATACGGGATACAGACGTAGTACATCACGTACAGGGGAGATACGGGATAGACGTAGTACATCACGTACAGGGAGAGATACGGGATACAGACGTAGTACATCACGTACAGGGAGAGAGATACGGGATACAGACGTAGTACATCACGTACAGGGAGAGAGATACGGGATACAGACGTAGTACATCACGTACAGGAGAGATACGGGATACCGACGTCATACATCACGTACAGGAGAGATACGGGATACAGACGTAGTACATCACGTACAGGGAGAGATACGGGATACAGACGTAGTACATCACGTACAGGAGAGATACGGGATACAGACGTAGTACATCACGTACAGGGAGAGATACGGGATACAGACGTAGTACATCACGTACAGGGAGAGATACGGGATACAGACGTAGTACATCACGTACAGGGAGAGATACGGGATACAGACGTAGTACATCACGTACAGGGGGAGATACGGGATACAGACGTAGTACATCACGTACAGGGAGAGAGATACGGGATACAGACGTAGTACATCACGTACAGGGGAGATACGGGATAGACGTAGTACATCACGTACAGGGAGAGATACGGGATACAGACGTAGTACATCACGTACAGGGAGAGAGATACGGGATACAGACGTAGTACATCACGTACAGGAGAGATACGGGATACAGACGTCATACATCACGTACAGGAGAGATACGGGATACAGACGTAGTACATCACGTACAGGGAGAGATACGGGATACAGACGTAGTACATCACGTACAGGAGAGATACGGGATACAGACGTAGTACATCACGTACAGGGAGAGATACGGGATACAGACGTAGTACATCACGTACAGGGAGAGATACGGGATACAGACGTAGTACATCACGTACAGGGGAGAGATACGGGATACAGACGTAGTACATCACATACAGGAGAGATACGGGATACAGACGTAGTACATCACGTACAGGGAGAGAGATACGGGATACAGACGTAGTACATCACGTACAGGAGAGATACGGGATACAGACGTAGTACATCACGTACAGGGGAGAGATACGGGATACAGACGTAGTACATCACGTACAGGGAGAGATACGGGATACAGACGTAGTACATCACGTACAGGGAGAGAGATACGGGATAGACGTAGTACATCACGTACAGGGGAGAGATACGGGATACTGACGTAGTACATCACGTACAGGAGAGATACGGGATAGACGTAGTACATCACGTACAGGGGAGAGATACGGGATACAGACGTAGTACATCACGTACAGGGAGAGATACGGGATACAGACGTAGTACATCACGTACAGGAGAGATACGGGATACAGACGTAGTACATCACGTACAGGGAGAGAGATACGGGATACAGACGTAGTACATCACGTACAGGAGAGATACGGGATACAGACGTAGTACATCACGTACAGGGAGAGATACGGGATACAGACGTAGTACAGCACGTACAGGGAGAGATACGGGATACAGACGTAGTACAGCACGTACAGGAGAGATACGGGATACAGACGTAGTACATCACGTACAGGAGAGATACGGGATACAGACGTAGTACATCACGTACAGGAGAGATACGGGATACAGACGTAGTACATCACGTACAGGGAGAGATACGGGATACAGACGTAGTACATCACGTACAGGAGAGATACGGGATACAGACGTAGTACATCACGTACAGGGAGAGATACGGGATACAGACGTAGTACATCACGTACAGGGAGAGATACGGGATACAGACGTAGTACATCACGTACAGGGGAGAGATACGGGATACAGACGTAGTACATCACGTACAGGAGAGATACGGGATACAGACGTAGTACATCACGTACAGGGAGAGAGATACGGGATACAGACGTAGTACATCACGTACAGGGAGAGATACGGGATACAGACGTAGTACATCACGTACAGGGAGAGATACGGGATACAGACGTAGTACATCACGTACAGGGAGAGATACGGGATACAGACGTAGTACATCACGTACAGGGAGAGATACGGGATACAGACGTAGTACATCACGTACAGGGAGAGAGATACGGGATACAGACGTAGTACATCACGTACAGGGGAGATACGGGATAGACGTAGTACATCACGTACAGGGAGAGATACGGGATACAGACGTAGTACATCACGTACAGGGAGAGAGATACGGGATACAGACGTAGTACATCACGTACAGGAGAGATACGGGATACAGACGTCATACATCACGTACAGGAGAGATACGGGATACAGACGTAGTACATCACGTACAGGGAGAGATACGGGATACAGACGTAGTACATCACGTACAGGAGAGATACGGGATACAGACGTAGTACATCACGTACAGGGAGAGATACGGGATACAGACGTAGTACATCACGTACAGGGAGAGATACGGGATACAGACGTAGTACATCACGTACAGGGGAGAGATACGGGATACAGACGTAGTACATCACGTACAGGAGAGATACGGGATACAGACGTAGTACATCACGTACAGGGAGAGAGATACGGGATACAGACGTAGTACATCACGTACAGCAGAGATACGGGATACAGACGTAGTACATCACGTACAGGGGAGAGATACGGGATACAGACGTAGTACATCACGTACAGGGAGAGATACGGGATACAGACGTAGTACATCACGTACAGGGAGAGAGATACGGGATAGACGTAGTACATCACGTACAGGGGAGAGATACGGGATACTGACGTAGTACATCACGTACAGGAGAGATACGGGATAGACGTAGTACATCACGTACAGGGGAGAGATACGGGATACAGACGTAGTACATCACGTACAGGGAGAGATACGGGATACAGACGTAGTACATCACGTACAGGAGAGATACGGGATACAGACGTAGTACATCACGTACAGGGAGAGAGATACGGGATACAGACGTAGTACATCACGTACAGGAGAGATACGGGATACAGACGTAGTACATCACGTACAGGGAGAGATACGGGATACAGACGTAGTACAGCACGTACAGGGAGAGATACGGGATACAGACGTAGTACAGCACGTACAGGAGAGATACGGGATACAGACGTAGTACATCACGTACAGGAGAGATACGGGATACAGACGTAGTACATCACGTACAGGAGAGATACGGGATACAGACGTAGTACATCACGTACAGGGAGAGATACGGGATACAGACGTAGTACATCACGTACAGGAGAGATACGGGATACAGACGTAGTACATCACGTACAGGGAGAGATACGGGATACAGACGTAGTACATCACGTACAGGGAGAGATACGGGATACAGACGTAGTACATCACGTACAGGGGAGAGATACGGGATACAGACGTAGTACATCACGTACAGGAGAGATACGGGATACAGACGTAGTACATCACGTACAGGGAGAGAGATACGGGATACAGACGTAGTACATCACGTACAGGAGAGATACGGGATACAGACGTAGTACATCACGTACAGGGGAGAGATACGGGATACAGACGTAGTACATCACGTACAGGGAGAGATACGGGATACAGACGTAGTACATCACGTACAGGGAGAGAGATACGGGATAGACGTAGTACATCACGTACAGGGGAGAGATACGGGATACTGACGTAGTACATCACGTACAGGAGAGATACGGGATAGACGTAGTACATCACGTACAGGGGAGAGATACGGGATACAGACGTAGTACATCACGTACAGGGAGAGATACGGGATACAGACGTAGTACATCACGTACAGGAGAGATACGGGATACAGACGTAGTACATCACGTACAGGGAGAGAGATACGGGATACAGACGTAGTACATCACGTACAGGAGAGATACGGGATACAGACGTAGTACATCACGTACAGGGAGAGATACGGGATACAGACGTAGTACAGCACGTACAGGGAGAGATACGGGATACAGACGTAGTACAGCACGTACAGGAGAGATACGGGATACAGACGTAGTACATCACGTACAGGAGAGATACGGGATACAGACGTAGTACATCACGTACAGGAGAGATACGGGATACAGACGTAGTACATCACGAACAGGGGGAGATACGGGATACAGACGTAGTACATCACGTACAGGGAGAGATACGGGATACAGACGTAGTACATCACGTACAGGAGAGATACGGGATAGACGTAGTACATCACATACAGGGGGAGATACGGGATACAGACGTAGTACATCGCGTACAGGGGGAGAGATACGGGATACAGACGTAGTACATCACGTACAGGGAGAGATACGGGATACAGACGTAGTACATCACGTACAGGGGGAGATACGGGATACAGACGTAGTACATCACGTACAGGGGGAGATACGGGATACAGACGTAGTACATCACGTACAGGGGGAGATACGGGATAGACGTAGTACATCACGTACAGGAGAGATACGGGATACAGACGTAGTACATCACGTACAGGGAGAGATACGGGATACAGACGTAGTACATCACGTACAGGGGGAGATACGGGATACTGACGTAGTACATCACGTACAGGGGGAGATACGGGATACAGACGTAGTACATCACGTACAGGGGGAGAGATACGGGATACAGACGTAGTACATCACGTACAGGAGAGATACGGGATACAGACGTCATACATCACGTACAGGAGAGATACGGGATACAGACGTAGTACATCACGTACAGGGAGAGATACGGGATACAGACGTAGTACATCACGTACAGGAGAGATACGGGATACAGACGTAGTACATCACGTACAGGGAGAGATACGGGATACAGACGTAGTACATCACGTACAGGGAGAGATACGGGATACAGACGTAGTACATCACGTACAGGGGAGAGATACGGGATACAGACGTAGTACATCACGTACAGGAGAGATACGGGATACAGACGTAGTACATCACGTACAGGGAGAGAGATACGGGATACAGACGTAGTACATCACGTACAGGAGAGATACGGGATACAGACGTAGTACATCACGTACAGGGGAGAGATACGGGATACAGACGTAGTACATCACGTACAGGGAGAGATACGGGATACAGACGTAGTACATCACGTACAGGGAGAGAGATACGGGATAGACGTAGTACATCACGTACAGGGGAGAGATACGGGATACTGACGTAGTACATCACGTACAGGAGAGATACGGGATAGACGTAGTACATCACGTACAGGGGAGAGATACGGATACAGACGTAGTACATCACGTACAGGGAGAGATACGGGATACAGACGTAGTACATCACGTACAGGAGAGATACGGGATACAGACGTAGTACATCACGTAACAGGGAGAGAGATACGGGATACAGACGTAGTACATCACGTACAGGAGAGATACGGGATACAGACGTAGTACATCACGTACAGGGAGAGATACGGGATACAGACGTAGTACAGCACGTACAGGGAGAGATACGGGATACAGACGTAGTACAGCACGTACAGGAGAGATACGGGATACAGACGTAGTACATCACGTACAGGAGAGATACGGGATACAGACGTAGTACATCACGTACAGGAGAGATACGGGATACAGACGTAGTACATCACGTACAGGGGGAGATACGGGATACAGACGTAGTACATCACGTACAGGGAGAGATACGGGATACAGACGTAGTACATCACGTACAGGAGAGATACAGGATAGACGTAGTACATCACATACAGGGGGAGATACGGGATACAGACGTAGTACATCGCGTACAGGGGGAGAGATACGGGATACAGACGTAGTACAATCACGTACAGGGAGAGATACGGATACAGACGTAGTACATCACGTACAGGGGAGATACGGATACAGACGTAGTACATCACATACAGGGGGAGATACGGGATACAGACGTAGTACATCACGTACAGGGGGAGATACGGGATACAGACGTAGTACATCACGTACAGGGGGAGATACGGGATACAGACGTAGTACATCACGTACAGGGGGAGATACGGGATACAGACGTAGTACATCACGTACAGGGGGAGATACGGGATACAGACGTAGTACATCACGTACAGGGGGAGATACGGGATACAGACGTAGTACATCACGTACAGGGGAGATACGGGATAGACGTAGTACATCACGTACAGGAGAGATACGGGATACAGACGTAGTACATCACGTACAGGGAGAGATACGGGATACAGACGTAGTACATCACGTACAGGGGGAGATACGGGATACTGACGTAGTACATCACGTACAGGGGGAGATACGGGATACAGACGTAGTACATCACGTACAGGGGAGAGATACGGGATACAGACGTAGTACATCACGTACAGGGGAGATACGGGATACAGACGTAGTACATCACGTACAGGGAGAGATACGGGATACAGACGTAGTACATCACGTACAGGGGAGAGATACGGGATACAGACGTAGTACATCACGTACAGAAGAGATACGGATACAGACGTAGTACATCACGTACAGGGAGAGATACGGGATACAGACGTAGTACATCACGTACAGGGGAGAGATACGGGATACAGACGTAGTACATCACATACAGGAGAGAGATACGGGATACAGACGTAGTACATCACGTACAGAGAGAGATACGGGATACAGACGTAGTACATCACGTACAGGAGAGATACGGGATAGACGTAGTACATCACGTACAGGGGGAGATACGGGATACAGACGTAGTACATCACGTACAGGGGGAGAGATACGGGATACAGACGTAGTACATCACGTACAGGGAGAGATACGGGATACAGACGTAGTACATCACGTGCAGGGGGAGATACGGGATACAGACGTAGTACATCACGTACAGGGAGAGATACGGGATACAGACGTAGTACATCACGTACAGGGGGAGATACGGGATACAGACGTAGTACATCACGTACAGGGGGAGATACGGGATACAGACGTAGTACATCACGTACAGGGGGAGATACGGGATACAGACGTAGTACATCACGTACAGGGGAGATACGGGATAGACGTAGTACATCACGTACAGGGAGAGAGATACGGGATACAGACGTAGTACATCACGTACAGGGAGAGAGATACGGGATACAGACGTAGTACATCACGTACAGGGAGAGATACGGGATTACAGACGTAGTACATCACGTACAGGGAGAGAGATACGGGATACAGACGTAGTACATCACGTACAGGGAGAGAGATACGGGATACAGACGTAGTACATCACGTACAGGGGAGAGATACGGGATACAGACGTAGTACATCACGTACAGGGAGAGAGATACGGGATACAGACGTAGTACATCACGTACAGGGAGAGATACGGGATACAGACGTAGTACATCACGTACAGGGAGAGAGATACGGGATACAGACGTAGTACATCACGTACAGGGGAGAGATACGGGATACAGACGTAGTACATCACGTACGGGAGAGATACGGGATACAGACGTAGTACATCACGTACAGGAGAGAGATACGGGATAGACGTAGTACATCACGTACAGAGAGAGATACGGGACACAGACGTAGTACATCACGTACAGGAGAGATACGGGATACAGACGTAGTACATCACGTACAGGGGGAGATACGGGATACAGACGTAGTACATCACGTACAGGGGAGAGATACAGGATACAGACGTAGTACATCACGTACAGGGGGAGATACGGGATACAGACGTAGTACATCACGTACAGGGGAGAGATACGGGATACAGACGTAGTACATCACGTACAGGGGGAGATACGGGATACAGACGTAGTACATCACGTACAGGGGAGAGATACGGGATACAGACGTAGTACATCACGTACAGGAGAGATACGGGATACAGACGTAGTACATCACGTACAGGAGAGATACGGGATACAGACGTAGTACATCACGTACAGGGGAGAGATACGGGATACAGACGTAGTACATCACGTACAGGGGGAGATACGGGATACAGACGTAGTACATCACGTACAGGAGAGATACGGGATACAGACGTAGTACAGCACGTACAGGGAGAGATACGGGGTACAGACGTAGTACATCACGTACAGGAGAGAGATACGGGATACAGACGTAGTACATCACGTACAGGGGGAGATACGGGATACAGACGTAGTACATCACGTACAGGAGAGATACGGGATACAGACGTAGTACATCACGTACAGGGGAGAGATACGGGATACAGACGTAGTACATCACGTACAGGAGAGATACGGGATACAGACGTAGTACATCACGTACAGAAGAGATACGGGATACAGACGTAGTACATCACGTACAGGGGGAGATACGGGATACAGACGTAGTACATCACGTACAGGAGAGATACGGGATACAGACGTAGTACATCACGTACAGGGGAGAGATACGGGATACAGACGTAGTACATCACGTACAGGGGAGAGATACGGGATACAGACGTAGTACATCACGTACAGGAGAGATACGGGATACAGACGTAGTACATCACGTACAGGAGAGATACGGGATACAGACGTAGTACATCACGTACAGGGGAGAGATACGGGATACAGACGTAGTACATCACGTACAGGAGAGAGATACGGGATAGACGTAGTACATCACGTACAGGGAGAGAGATACGGGATACAGACGTAGTACATCACGTACAGGAGAGATACGGGATACAGACGTAGTACATCACGTACAGGAGAGATACGGGATACAGACGTAGTACATCACGTACAGGGGGAGATACGGGATACAGACGTAGTACATCACGTACAGGAGAGATACGGGATAGACGTAGTACATCACGTACAGGGAGAGATACGGGATACAGACGTAGTACATCACGTACAGGGAGAGATACGGGATACAGACGTAGTACATCACGTACAGGAGAGAGATACGGGATAGACGTAGTACATCACGTACAGGGGAGAGATACGGGATACAGACGTAGTACATCACGTACAGGAGAGATACGGGATAGACGTAGTACATCACGTACAGGGAGAGATACGGGATACAGACGTAGTACATCACGTACAGGGAGAGATACGGGATACAGACGTAGTACATCACGTACAGGAGAGATACGGGATACAGACGTAGTACATCACGTACAGGAGAGATACGGGATACAGACGTAGTACATCACGTACAGGGGGAGATACGGGATACAGACGTAGTACATCACGTACAGGAGAGATACGGGATAGACGTAGTACATCACGTACAGGGAGAGATACGGGATACAGACGTAGTACATCACGTACAGGGAGAGATACGGGATACAGACGTAGTACATCACGTACAGGGGAGATACGGGATAGACGTAGTACATCACGTACAGGGGAGAGATACGGGATACAGACGTAGTACATCACGTACAGGAGAGATACGGGATACAGACGTAGTACATCACGTACAGGGAGAGATACGGGATACAGACGTAGTACATCACGTACAGGGAGAGATACGGGATACAGACGTAGTACATCACGTACAGGAGAGATACGGGATACAGACGTAGTACATCACGTACAGGGAGAGATACGGGATACAGACGTAGTACATCACGTACAGGGAGAGATACGGGATACAGACGTAGTACATCACGTACAGGGGGAGATACGGGATACAGACGTAGTACATCACGTACAGGAGAGATACGGGATATAGACGTAGTACATCACGTACAGGAGAGATACGGGATACAGACGTAGTACATCACGTACAGGGAGAGATACGGGATACAGACGTAGTACATCACGTACAGGGAGAGATACGGGATACAGACGTAGTACATCACGTACAGGGGGAGATACGGGATACAGACGTAGTACATCACGTACAGGAGAGAGATACGGGATAGACGTAGTACATCACGTACAGGGGAGAGATACGGGATACAGACGTAGTACATCACGTACAGGAGAGATACGGGATAGACGTAGTACATCACCTACAGGGAGAGATACGGGATACAGACGTAGTACATCACGTACAGGGGGAGATACGGGATACAGACGTAGTACATCACGTACAGGAGAGATACGGGATAGACGTAGTACATCACGTACAGGAGAGATACGGGATACAGACGTAGTACATCACGTACAGGAGAGATACGGGATACAGACGTAGTACATCACGTACAGGGAGAGATACGGGACACAGACGTAGTACATCACGTACAGGAGAGAGATACGGGATAGACGTAGTACATCACGTACAGGGGAGAGATACGGGATACAGACGTAGTACATCACGTACAGGGGAGAGATACGGGATACAGACGTAGTACATCACGTACAGGGGGAGATACGGGATACAGACGTAGTACATCACGTACAGGGGGAGATACGGGATACAGACGTAGTACATCACGTACAGAGAGAGATACGGGATAGACGTAGTACATCACGTACAGGGGAGATACGGGATACAGACGTAGTACATCACGTACAGGGAGAGATACGGGATACAGACGTAGTACATCACGTACAGGGGAGATACGGGATACAGACGTAGTACATCACGTACAGGAGAGATACGGGATACAGACGTAGTACATCACGTACAGGGAGAGATACGGGATACAGACGTAGTACATCACGTACAGGAGAGATACGGGATACAGACGTAGTACATCACGTACAGGGAGAGAGATACGGGATACAGACGTAGTACATCACGTACAGGGGGAGATACGGGATACAGACGTAGTACATCACGTACAGGGGGAGATACGGGATACAGACGTAGTACATCACGTACAGGGGAGATACGGGATACAGACGTAGTACATCACGTACAGGGAGAGATACGGGATAGACGTAGTACATCACGTACAGGGGAGAGATACGGGATACTGACGTAGTACATCACGTACAGGGGAGATACGGGATAGACGTAGTACATCACGTACAGGAGAGATACGGGATACAGACGTAGTACATCACGTACAGGGAGAGATACGGGATACAGACGTAGTACATCACGTACAGGAGAGATACGGGATACAGACGTAGTACATCACGTACAGGGAGAGAGATACGGGATACAGACGTAGTACATCACGTACAGGGGGAGATACGGGATACAGACGTAGTACATCACGTACAGGGGGAGATACGGGATACAGACGTAGTACATCACGTACAGGGGAGATACGGGATACAGACGTAGTACATCACGTACAGGGGAGAGATACGGGATACAGACGTAGTACATCACGTACAGGGAGAGAGATACGGGATACAGACGTAGTACATCACGTACAGGGAGAGATACGGGATACAGACGTAGTACATCACGTACAGGGGAGAGATACGGGATACAGACGTAGTACATCACGTACAGGGGAGATACGGGATACAGACGTAGTACATCACGTACAGGGTGATATTATTATTATACATATATAAAGGGGTCGATAGATATATTTATATGTATTATAAGTTTATGTCATGTCACGTCACGTGACGTGACCGGGGTCCTAGCTCCGCCCCTCCCCGGGTGTTACCGGGCAGTACCTGGCTCCGCTTTCCCTTCATCTCCTCACCGACACGTGGGTCACCGACACAGACAGCTGTAGCCCCGCCCAGTTCGGTCTCCTCATTGGACAACGTGCTAGTCGCACATTTGCGTCACCATCCTCAGGCTCTTACTCAGTGACGTCGCAGTGGGCGCCATGTTGGAACAGGGCATCTGTGGACACCGCTGCAGGGCGGCCGGTCAGTGATGCAGTGTCAGCCATGATGGCGACTGGCAGCCGTGCCCATAGTTCCTGTGTTTTACACTGTGGTGTCCAGGGCAACATGGAGGGTTTCTATAAGCTTTATTCTGGTCGTAAAATACACAAATATAAGTTGTTTAGCTTATAATACATTACACATATACCTTAGGGATCCATCTGATGTTACAGGGACACCAATCACAAACATTTACAGAGTGATATATTCAGCTCCTGCTTTTCTCTCATGATTTTCCTATTGCAGCAATTT
The DNA here is from genome assembly GCF_038048845.1 of Mixophyes fleayi. NCBI lineage: Eukaryota > Metazoa > Chordata > Amphibia > Anura > Limnodynastidae > Mixophyes > Mixophyes fleayi. The sequence continues at coordinate 453,178,970 of NC_134402.1, forward strand.
GAGGTGAGTTGAATGTGTTAAATTATTATGTTTAACATCAGCACTCTCTCACCTATCGCTGTTATCTGTTACTTATAACTGTACTTAGTTTTGTCTTAATAGAGAGAGAGGGAGCGTCTGAGCTGTATCTGCAATAGTGATGGAAAGTGTGTGATTTTGGAGGTAGGCGACTGCCCCTGGAATTTAGCATGAACCTGTATTATTTCTATTGTTTTCATATATATGTTTTTATTCAGGACTTTAGGGGACAGTTGTCCGCTGTCCTGGAATTTCTGGGAGCCTCCCGGAATACTGGCTGATCTTCCGGGCCCCCGAGAGAGTCTGGCGTTGATGAGACTGCAGTGGGCGAAGCGTGATGAAGCGACTCATTAAGTCCCACCTGACCATGAGTACATGTAGCTCTCCTCTTTATCTCCCGGGTGGGACCTCGAAATGTAGTCAGGTCTGTGATAGGCAATAAGCGCCCTTCAGAGGGCCCCCACAGAGGATGGAGAGCGCAGTGCGCACCTGCCTCTCCCATGTGTGCCATTTCCCAGCATGTCCAATGCAGAATGGCGACACCGTCTTGTACTGCTCACAATAGCCCCTTTTCATTTCCAGCTCCAGGCCCTTAATAAACATCATAAGGATGGGGCAAAGGGGAACGGGAAGAGTCGCACAAGTGGTTAGTTGAGTGATTATACCCTTCTACTATTGTGATCAAATTAGGATACTCCTAAATTTATATTATGAGGGATGCGTCCAACCTTAATAGTATTGAGAAAAAAGGGAAGAGGAAAGGAGGTTGATGAGACGCACTAAGCACTCCGTGGATATAATAATAGTTTTGGGGCAACTAGGATTTGGATATATTAAAACTTAACTTTTATTATCATGAATTTCTAAAAGCAGCGAAATCTTCCATAAAATAATTAAAGTGAAATTGTGATTTTAAAAGCTGGTCACATCTCTTGAATCTCTAAATATCCACCCATAATATAATGCCTATGATATGAGTGAATTAATATAACACTCAGAACCAGTGCTTTATTATGCACTAAATTTGAAAATTGAAACACTGTTATTGTTGTGTCATTTTGAAAATAGAGAAGGTTATGAGTTCATTAATTAAAGAACTCTTATACCGCCGCTACTATATCTCCACTGTAGCAGCGTGTATCTAATGACTTATTGAATCCGCCACTATTGACTCTCCATCATAGTAGCGTGTGTCTAATAAGGTATTAAATCCATCATAAATATTGTACATATATATAATTCATTTATATTGATTTCATTAGCGATAAATCAACATACAGACTACAGAAAATAAAGCTTATGTCACAAATATCTCTGCCTGTATTACTAATAATATACTGACAACTGCATTGTTTCCAAACAGACATTAGGTGGCACTAGTGAGTCATTAAAGGGTTTTATGACTTTTGTAATGTACAACTTTCTTGTAAATTGTTTGCAAAATAAAAGCACATTATATTGTACAGTGATTACAGGGATACAGCGCAGCTCACATCCTATGTCTGATCGTATGTACATTTCATTTAGACCAAGCTTTAATTATACATTTTCATAGAGTATTCCTAGTGGGGAAGAAAAGAGTTCAGCTGTCGATTGCAGAGGAAGGCAGCCTGTGGTTTGCAGCTGCTGGGGAATTACAAGTCAGCTGGCAGGACGTGCAGGGACTTGTAGTTCTACAACAGCTGACGACTACAGGTGACCTGAGACTGTCATTCTTTATTCTCTGATATTTGAGAATTATAAGCAAACAGAAAGGTCAGCTATACATATTATTATTATTATTATTATTGTTGTTGTTTATTTGTTAGGCGCCACAAGGTTTCCGCAGCGCCGTACACAGCACAAACAGTACACTATACAGGGTAAAACAATACAGAACAATAAACACAAAGTACCAGAACTTCAGAAACTTCAGGCAGGCAAATACTGTAAAGACGGAGCGGAAGAACAGGTGTGGAGACAGGAGGGAAGATGGGCCCTGCTCATACGAGCTTACATCCTAAGGGAGGGTAAACAAAATCAGGCACAAGAGGGAGCCAGTGAAGCAAAGGGGAGAGAAAAGGGGGCAGGGGAGAAACAGAAGAGGTGGGAGGTTAAGTGGATGGTTGGTAGGCCTTAAGGAACAGGTGAGTTTTAAGTGCCCGCTTGAAGGAGCACAGATTGGGTGAGAGACGGATGGAGCGAGGGAGGTCGTTCCAGTGAAGGGGGGCAGCTCGGGAGAAGTTTTGTATTCTAGAGTGGGAAGAGGTGATCAGAGTGGAGGAGAGGCGGCGATCATTGGCCGAGCGCAGGGAGCGGGCAGGAGTGTGAATGGAGAGGAGGTTAGAGATATAAGGGGCAGTAGAGTTGGAGAGAGCCTTGTAGGTGGTGGTAAGGAGTTTGAAAAGGATTCTGTAGGGGAAGGGGAGCCAGTGTAAGGCAAGACAGAGAGGGGAGGCAGATGAGGAGCGGCGTGAGAGGAAGATGAGTCTCGCAGCCGCATTAAGTACAGAGCGGAGGGGGACGAGGTGGGAGCAGGGGAGGCCAGTACATATAAAAATGTACTATACACATTACATATATATATATATATGATTTGCTGTCCTGGATAACTAAGATCCAGTTAATCCAAATTGGATTTCGATTTTTATTTGCACACTCAGAACACTGTCAGGCTAAATACATTTGTGACAGAATGGACCGCCTATGCCACCCTGTCTGTTGCTGCTGGGAACCGGCTAGGCTTACTTTGCCACCGTTCCCTTTCGCTATTCCAATTGCGCTCTCTTGCCGCTGTAGGGGGGGCTTACAAATACTGCCACCACTGGACTCCTTACCGGCATCCAGAACCGGGTTCTTTCTGGGTAACTGATGCTGCTAGGGTATCCCGTTACTGGTGTACCTGGGCTGGTACTCCTGACTTCTTACTATGGATCAGGGTTGCTGTGGATGGATCCCTCCTGGCCTATCACACTGACCAGAGCTGCTGGGTAGCAGGCAGAGCGGTGGTACTGGATGCTGGGTCCAAACCTCAGAAACAGCTGGGAACTGATTAGATTTTGGGTCTAATCTAGGTCACAGGATTTTCAGCATGAAAGACGTTTTCAAGCAGGTCTTTGAAGCAAGTGATGTTTATTTGCAGTCACACTGGTTGAGGGTAACCAGAAGAACCATTTTCATAACAAGACAGAGCTTTTTATACAGATTTAGACACAGCCTCAATGGATAAACCATCCCCTTGAGGTCTGAGCTATTTTTAGAATCAGGATGCAATTCGTTTACCCAAACATGGATATATATGCAATGCAAAGCTAACAATATTTACACTTATCTGTGATATTCTAAAACTTGCTATGATTTCCTGCATCTCATTTTGACACCGAGGACTTCTGACAGCAATTCTAATTACCACTTCCTTTCCCTTAAGGGGTATTGGACACTCACAGCAAAAGGTCTAATTAACATGAGATTAACAGGGGTCCTTTCTTCTGACAGTTGCATTATACACAATTCCTCCAAAGAAAAGAATTCTCCAAGAAAAGTTGCAAAACCCCAAACATGGTATTTCCTCACACCAAGATACACAAAAGACTTCCTAAACAAAGGCTTACTGTATCAGATATATACCTCAGAATAATGCATTTCCTCTAGCCAAGTTAAAACAAAACAAATTTTTCCCCTGGTCTCAGAAATAAAGATATTTCCCTTACCAAAATATATACAATATCCAAAATAAGTGTATTTGCAATTATATAAATAAGCGCCCTGCGCTATTTCCTTTAAATAAATTTATACCATAAGTTACTTATAAGTGATCCAGTCACACTATTCTTACGGTAAGATGTATCAGGTGTGAAGATGTTGCCCATAGCAACCATTGAGATTCTAGTTAGCATTTATCTAGAATGTACTAAATAAATCATAGTTAGAATCTGATTGGCTGTTATAGGCAGCATCTATACTTTTCCTTAGTGGAAGGTTCACCACTTCTATCCCTTAGACTACTCAGATTATTTAATAAGGAGATACAAGAGAAAGTTCAATGGCATTAAGTCAGTTTGTCTTAGAAAAGTTCTTCCTAGATAAGACTGGTGTGTGCCGGTTATTAATGACACAGAGGAGGTAATTTAGGAAATGCCAGTGCAGACACAGTGTGAGAACTTAATTTATCCTCTTAGCATTCATAATTATTTAACTAATGGCCATTCATCTTGTCATCTCGTTTCCCAGGAATTCCATACGGAGATCAGAGCACAAATCACATTCTCCAAACAGGAGTTTATGCAGATTCCTAGCGTAATGCTTCATGGCAGAGCAGAGACCTATGTGATATTACATCGATATCATTATTGGAAGTGATTCGTCTAGTATATTATTTTACACTGCATTATTGTTGGCCTGTTTTGTCTTTAGTTAGAGTTAAAGGAATCCACCTGTTCCTGCACAGTGTGTGGGCTCTTCCCTCGGGACCCGTCCTTCTGCGTCCTGGAAACTCCTGTGAAAATTTTGACCTCTATAAAGTAATGACAGATATTCAGATGCAGCTACACATCCTGGCGGGCTCGCCACCTGCTGTGTCATCATGCATCTGCTTCATACTGGAACGTAAAAGACATCTGAAAAGTCCCAGGAAATATGTAAATAGATTGTTGGTTCAGCTCCCAGCACTAGTGTAGCCATGTGCCATCCTCATCACAAGAAAATCACCGGTTAATTGGGAGAACACACTCCACAAAGTGATAAGCTCCAATGTAGTTTAATAAACAAAATGGCACAAAAATATTTTTCTTTGTTACTTTTATGGCATTTTGTTTATTACTTTAAATTTAGCATCAAAGTAGATGGAAATAATGCTGCCCGGTATTTGTCAGCCATTCTTTCATTGAAATTCCTTTTACGATTTATGTCTACTAGTGGAAGTTCAGTCTCTAATTCATTAGTTGATCTTCCACCAATAATTTGAGGTGTAGGTTTTCCAAAAACAAGGATGTTTCCATGTTGAAGCCCTTCTCTCTTGTCACCTTTCAATCTGTCTAGTGTGAGTACCGGAACCACCAAGAGAAATTTCCTGGTACAGCAACTTCTTAGGACCCCATTAAGCCAGTTTAAATTTGATTGAAATAGACAGTCCTTTACGATGCCCTGATGTACGCGCAGTCAGAACTCAAGTGGACAGTAAGATCAGCCGGAGAGAATTAAATACACTGCAAGTTATGCGTGTACAATTAGCTCTGATTTATTAGTTACAAGTCCATCTATATAGCAAAAATCATGTATTACAGAAAACTATGCCCCAAAAAGTTTTAACCACTCATGCTTTATTTACACAGATCCTGCTACATTCTCACATTTTCACACAGGAATACTCCCCAGGGGGGAGTTGGTTTATCTCCTATTCTGCCATATCCAAGGTCATGGGCATAGGTTCTTGCAAACAATGAATAACTCCTACAAACTAGCTGTCTCTAATCTGTCTTTAAGCTATAAGAGAACAAAATGGCTATAAGGCAACAAGATGGCATCAGCTTAGCAAAATCACATGAACTAATGCATATTCCAGCTTGTAGCCCAGATGATGGACCGATCTCTATTTTCCAGTAGTCATAGTGGACTTTCGTATCTGCCAGAACGGAGAGGTGTCAATAGATATAGATGGAGGCGGAAAAAGCTTTCTACGCGTTTACAATCCCTATCTGCAAAACAGGGTTCTGGCCTCATAATGGTCGTCTAGGATCTTGTATTTTATCCTCAGTTCCTTGTCAGTTCTTTGTCCTGTTTTTGCTCCCACCCGTCCACCCCCTTCTTTCCCTATATGTTATGTTCTTTCTCTTGTCACCATCCATTCCCGGAATACTTGTGCAATATGTAAAATCAATTAAAAGTACTTATCGAGAGAGGAAAAAAAAGAATGCAGTACTGCAAACATGGCTATGTGTTCATTGATCTACATCAGTGGTTTAAGATGTGTTGGGACTTTCAAACAAATAAGAGAAATATGGCACTGCGCAATGAGCAACTTTTGAATGACTTTTAGAGAGCTGTTCTGACATGTAAGGAAAGATAATAGAACTTACCCTGTGCTACAAGATATCTAGTTAAAATCATTTTCCAAGCTTGGTGATGTACAAAATAAATAATGTTAGATTATCTATCTGCCTGAAATGTATCATCATTGTTTATACTGTATGTAATTGTACATATGCAGGTTTTGTACATGGGTGGGAGATTTAAATTATTATTATCCTTTATTGATATCGCTCTGACATATTACACAGCGCTGTACATTGAGGCGATCATTACCTACAATGTTATGAATGTTATGAAACATAACTAGGATTGTGGGGAATATATTAAACCCGTCACCGGATTAGATGGGAGCTGGATATCGAGGCTCGGATTCTGGACATCTTAATGTGAAAGTACTGCCCGGCTTGTTTGAAAGTACAAGTGTAAAAGGCATAAGAGCAGCACACATATGATAGAAGCCTTGAGAAAGACTGTATGACAGGATGGACCGCCTATCCCACCCTGTCTGTTGTTGCTGGGAACCGGCTGGGCTTACTTTGCCACCGTTCCCTTTTGTTATCCAAAGAGCGCCCTCTTGTCGCAGTAGGAGGGGCTTACACAAGCTGCCACCACTGGACTCCTTACCGGCACCAGTACTGGGTTTCTTCTGGGTCACTGACGCTGCTAGCGGGTCTTGTTGCTTGTGTACCTGGGCTGATACTCCTGACCTCTTACTATGGATCAGGGTTGCTGTGGATGGATCCCCCCCCTGGCCTATCACACTGACCAGGGCTGCAGGGTAGCGGGCAGAGTGGTGGTACTGGACAGCCGGAGAACGGATTAGATTTAGGGTCTAATCTGTAGATCACAGGAATACAGCAATATTGAAGATGTTTTCAAGCGGGTCTTGAAGCAAGATGTTTATTTGCTCTCACACTGGTTTGAGGTACCAGTGTGATCAGGACCAATCAGAAAGAATCACCTTACATGCTCCCACAGCTCATCTTTTATACATTTCAGAAATATTCTATTTTTAGAATCAGGATGTACCCTGCTTCCCAAAACATAGATTTACATGCATTTCAAAGCTAACAAAATTTACACTTTTCTATGAAATTCACTATGGGCAAAAGGCCACACAGTTACGACCCCCTGCTGGGCCTTTGGACCTTCATCACAAAACTTCATTAGCACTTACGGCTATCAGACTCCTTTGCACATGTCCTAATTGGAGGTTCCCACTAGCAACCTTACAAATCCTAAACAATGACACTTCCATACTAAATACATCCCAATACACACAAGACCTCCATCCACAAAGGCCTATTGTATCAGATATATGCATCAGAGATAAGGCATATCCTTTAGTAAGGTGAAAACAGGAAAGACCAGTTTCTACCCTGGTCTCAGAAATAACGGTTTCCTATCTCAGAATATATACAATATTAAAAATAAGTGCATTGCCAATTTATATAAATCAGCGCCCTGCGCTATTTCCCTTAAACAAATTGATATCATAAATTATTTATGAGTTATCCAGTCACAGACCGTATGTTAAGGGTCAAAACGCGTCAGTGGTTTGGAGTAAGAGCAGTTCGACATCGGGGTTCCAGCACAAGTTGCCATCAGTGCAAGAAAAGAACGGCGTTGATTTGCAGGCTACACGCTCTCCGAGCGTGGGACTCTGGTAGGCGGCCTCTCCTCTCCTTTATGTGTGCTGCAATTTTAGATTGTGGATTGATTTTTTCATTGTTTTATAGTCTATTTTAATAAAGGATAAAACACTATATTATCCCATTTGTTCTCCCTATCCTTTTGTCCTTCACATCTACGAATGGAATATGCTAACATTCGGACTGGGGAGAGGAATCCAGAAGGGATGTTTTGAGATATTTCGGTGCCAAAGCTGCATTTAAGCCGGTGCAACTGGAATTTGTGTAAGTGCATCTACTAGAGGGGCTTCTAAAATGAGGTGAAGGAGACCCCCTTTTACAATCTTCATGTGTGAATATTTATTTTGCATTACACACTCTAGCTTTCATTGGTTTGGAAATCTGGAGAATACACACTATCTTTGGTATCTAAAGTGTGGAGGTGTCGTTCACACAGGGTGTATGCATGTAAGGTCCGGACATACTACAACCTTATTGCTCTCTCTTTTTTTGAGGATACTTTCTATGTTTCATAATATCAATTCAAGTAACTATCAAGTGACTTTCAGTATATCGGTGGAGCTTTGGAAACAGGAAATTGTGTCATTTTGCACAGTGCAACACGGTGGCTCAGTGGTTAGCACTTCTGCCTCACAGCGCTGGAGTCATGAGTTCAATTCCTGACCATGGCCTTATCTGTGTGGAGTTTGTATGTTCTCCCTGTGTTTGCGTGGGTTTCCTCCGGGTGCTCCGGTTTCCTCCCACACTCCAAAAACATACTGGTAGGTTAATTGGCTGCTATTAAATTCACCCTAGTCTGTGTGTGTGTATGTGTGTGTGTTAGGGAATTTCGACTGTAAACTCCAATGGGGCAGGGACTGATGTGAGTGAGTTCTCTGTACAGCGCTGCGTAATGGCGCTATTTAAATAGAAGGTGATGATCATAATTACGTAATAAGAGTGTGGACTGAGGCTCCAGTATCCCATTGACTATATCTGTTTTACATCCACTGAGAAATTGTTTAGTAGCTCTGTGAATCTTTATGTACCAGGGATCAGCGACGTACCACTATATCTCTATCTTTATATTCTACAGCCATCCAACCACATGCATGGCGATCCCCATTTTATTCTTCCAATAATTAATTTTAGTCTGTGACACTCTTTACAGCAAGAGGAGAATCAGTACAAATTAACACATTTCTTGAAAGCCATTCACTATTTTCTTTTTTTATTTATTAATCTCGCTGTGGTATTTATTTTAAAAAAACATATTAAAAAATAGAATCTTGATGACAGGTTCCCTGTGAAAGGTTTTGGCTTCGTAGCCGTCAGCATTTACTGTATATAAGAAGTAACTTTGTAGTTAATCATTGAAACGCGGCTTGCCATGACACGTTACACAAGATAAAGATAAATATGTGACTGTCAGTGCTGGAAGATGATTGTAGTCTGCATCAGGCTGATCTCTCACCCTGTTGGCGGTTGCTCTGTAGCGTGAAAGGTTCACATCAGGTTAAAGTCACTGAGATTTAACAGTATACTTGACTACTCTCCCGGAATTTTGGGTAGTTCTCCCGGACCTGTGGGAGACCAGACCCTTTTCCCGGATTCCTCCCACTTACTAGTGAAGTTGGTGGGACTGGAGCATCAAAGACGCATTTCACTGCGAATCGCCTCATTGTTGCCGCACGACCTTCACCACGGCGCGATGGTGGCATTTCACCACAGAAGGCGGGGCCAAAGTATGTTTAACAGCTGTTTATGTTTTTCCATTGAAAACAGAGTAGAAACCTGACCTATCCATGTTGATATTAGGATACATACATATTACATACTACTATTAGAACTCTGATTCTAATTTGTATCTAGCCTGCAGTACCTCTATGCTACCAGAGGTGCTGCTGTTTTGCCATTGGACACTTTCACCTCATCTGCAGGAGGTAACCCCCTTCCCTGATCATCACATGCTCCTGTTCCCCGTGCCTTATATACCCGCCCCAAACATTGCTCCTTGCAGCTCATCAATTGTTTGCTGCTTCTGGTCCCTGTCAGCACTCCTGTTTTATTGTGCTTATTGTTTTTCTCATTTTATAACATCTGCCTGTTCCATCATTTTTCGCCTTTGATTATGACCTAGACCCCGGCGTCGGCATTACTTGCTCCTGTCTACTCCATGGTATTGTTTGTGGATGTATCAACTTCTGACCCTGGCTTGCCTGACCATCCTCTTGCCTGATTCTCCAGTGGATCATCAGGTGCCTTGTACCTCCTGGCTAACCTGTGCCTCATGCCTCCTGCTTCATTTGGTAACCTGAATCTACACTTCACTCCAGTATCTCCTGCTTTAGTGGCTAAATAGGTAATCCAGTCTCCTTGTACCTGCTCTCCCTCTGTTATACCCAGATATCAGCACTACCAAGTCTTTAGTTCCTGTTTGATCCAGTGTGCCTTTGTATCGTGACTTGATTCTGCCAAATACATTCTGGTTGCTCACTACCTGCTACCGTGAGCTGCCCTCTGCATCAGACTAGTGCCAGACTATTCTGAATTACCTCTGCCTGTCTGACTCTGAGTCCTGTAATACATCTCACAGCATTACCTGCTGCGCCTGTGGGCTTGTGAAACCTGTATTAACATTGACTGTATTTTGATATTCCCTGTGTGACCTGTGATCAAAATAAAGACACTTGATTTGTAGTAACTACCAATACTTTCCCTTGTATTCATACTGTGAGTCTTAACTACTCTCCCAGTCATGTTATCTGCATGTCTCCACCCACAATCCCCCATCTGCATGTCTCCACCCACAATCCGTCACCTGCATGTCTCCACCCACAATCCCTCACCTGCATGTCCCCACAATCCCCCACCTGCATGTCTCCACCCACAATACCCCATCTGTATGTCCCCACAATCCCCCATCTGCATGTCTCCACCCACAATCCCCCATCTGCATGTGCCCACCCAAAATTTCCCATCTGCATGTGTCCATCCACAATCCCTATTTGCATGTCTCCACCCACAATCCTCATCCGCATGTCTCCACCCACAATCGTCACCTGCATGTCCCCACAATACCCCACCTGCATGTCTCCACCCACAGTCCCCCACCTGAATGTCTCCATCCACAATCACGTATCTGCATGTCTCCACCCACAATCACTTATCTGCATGTCTCCACCCACAATCAAGTATCTGCATGTCTCCACCCACAATCACGTATCTGCATGTCTCCACCCACAATCACGTATCTGCATGTCTCCACCCACAATCACGTTTCTCCATGTCTCCACCCACAATCACGTATCTGCATGTCTCCACCCACAATCACGTATCTGCATGTCTCCACCCACAATCACGTATCTGCATGTCTCCACCCACAATCACGTATCTACATGTCTCCACCCACAACCACGTATCTACATGTCTCCACCCACAATCACGTATCTGCATGTCTCCACCCACAACCACGTATCTACATGTCTCCATCCACAATCACGTATCTACATGTCTCCACCCACAATCACCTATCTACATGTCTCCACCCACAATCACGTATCTACATGTCTCCACCCACAATCACGTATCTACATGTCTCCACCCACAATCACGTATCTGCATGTCTCCACCCACAATCACGTATCTACATGTCTCCACCCACAATCACCTATCTACATGTCTCCACCCACAATCACGTATCTACATGTCTCCACCCACAATCACGTATCTACATGTCTCCACCCACAATCACGTATCTACAGGTCTCCACTCTAAGGATTCTATCTATTATCCAGCGGCGCAAACATAGATTTTCTATCTGTTTATCACAGCTTTAGGACATCTTGTTTGCAGCTATTTCCATTTAAATGTATCCGGTGATACTGGCTGGGAGCGGTCAGAGTAGTCTGTCCGCTTTGTCAGCCAGCATAGGACGCGCATGGGCGAGCTTTGCCTGACAGCTTGTGCACTGGAAGTAGAAGCCTGGACTTGAGCTTCCAGCTCCAGATTTGTTAAGAAAATATGAAATTAAGTAAAGTTAAAAAAAGTAATTAAAAAAATATTTAAGAAATGTAATAAAAAATGTAATTGAATCAGACGTTCCAATTGAAAAGAAAGGCATTATATAAATAAATAAAGCCTGTCTTTATGTGTCCCCCCTGCTATCGCCAAGAGACGGCAATAACACCCCCAGCCATGGTAAATATTTGGGGAAGCTTCGGCGGAGGCCCCCCTTTGTTAAATAGCGAGAAGCCCTAAATCCAGCAGTGCTGTATACACAGGAAATAAAGGAAATTCTATGATATGAAAATAATTTGCTCCTTTTTAAAAGGCCACGTTTTATGTAGAGCGGTCAGGTCTTGAGGACAGATTATGTTTTGTGCCAAGTGAGTTGTATTTTAACATAAATATGGCACAGTTTAATCAGACCTTTGCCTGACACAGTACAGATTCCTGATACCAACATGAATACACACAGTACCCATTGTTATGTCCTTTCCCATAAATATTGATATCCAAGTCCTCACCCATAATTACTTAACCACATGTCTTAATCCATAATTATTCACCTGCATGTCCTCGCTCACATTCACTTACATGAGAAGAAAAGGAGGATATCACATTGTAACAGATGTAATATTGAGTGATTATTTTACAATGCAGCTCTGCACAAAAACTAATCAGTGGTGAAGGATTTTGGCGCAGCGAGCAGGGGAGGCTGTGGCATGACAATTAATCTCATAAGCATGATACAAGTATTGCCCTGTCACATAGGGAGGGTCTCAGTTGACTTTGTTCTTCGTGAGAACAACGAGGTCTGCGCACTATTACCGTTACTACGGCAATAGTGCACATTATTACCGTTAGTACAGTCATTTCAACCCTGATTAAAATGATCGTTCTAACGACAGAGTCGGACTGGGCCACCGGGGGGCCGGGTTATCCCCCGGAAGGCCCCGACCCTGATCGCTCCCCTCTTCGTTGGTGGGGGGAGCGGGTAACTTTAAAAGAAAGAAAATACTCACGTGACCGCGGCGCTCCCCGACTCCTCTCTGCTCTGTTCGCACTGAATGTCGGGCGTGATGTCATCACGCCCGATGTTCAGTGAGGTGCGGCGCAGAGAGGAGTCGTCAAGTCGGCAAGAAGAGAGAAGACAGAAGAAGTGAAGAAAGAAGCCGATAGAAAAGATAAGTGCAAGAATGAAAGCCAGGGGGAGTAAAGGCAGCATGGCAGAGAGCAAATGGGCAAAGGCAGATGGCAGAGATTGAGAAGGGGCAAAGGCAGCATGGCAGAGTATGAAGGGGGGCCAAAGCAGCATGGTAGAGAGTGAAGGGGGGGCCAAAGCAGCATGGCACAGGGTGATGAAGGGGGGCCAGGAGAAGGGGGGAGCAAAAGCAGCATGGAGGGCGCAGTGTGATCATAGGAGGCACAGCATGGTGATAAAGGGGCACAGTAATGTGTGTGTGTTGGCACAGCGGGCTTGTGGCAATGTAATATGTGTGTGTGGTAGGTGGTGGCTAACTAATGGGTCCTATTTTGTTTGTGGGACAATTTAATTTTATAGTGGGGACTATTAGATTAAGATGGGGTGGTTTGAGGGCTATTAATTGAATGTGGGGCTGAGTTCGAGCAGCATGAGGTCTATTTATTAAATGTGAATATGAATTATTTAATGGCAGTGATGGTTGCAGGAAATAGGTATATTTATTATACGTAAATGCTATTAATTTATTGCTGGGGCTGTTTGGAGGGAGGGAAATAGGTTTGTTTATTAAATGGGAATACTATTACTTCAATGTTGGGGCTGGAGGAAAGCCTAAGTATTAATTGTGGGTCCTATTGATTTAGCACCGGGGCTGGTTGGAATTTTCTAAATGTACCCATTTTTTCCCAAATAGGGCCCCCAACATTCCAGGATCCAAATAAGCCGCAACTAAAGAAACCAGCAGTCACAAGTGGTAAAAGTGACAAGAACAGGTAGGACAGTCTGTCAAATGTTCTGAGTCTAGTGGGACAATCCCGATTTTTGGTGACTGTTCTGCCCAATCTAAGGTGCAGGTCAAGACTGTGTATTCTTTATATACACACTGCATTCTTTATATACTACACTATGGTGCTAGCTGTCCTTCATGGGCTGACCACTCCCCCTCTAGTGTCTTTTCTTGCCTCTTTGATGGCTGGCCACACCCCCTCTGGTGGGCCCCAGCGTTGCAGTAGCCGGTGGGCCCTTCATGGCCCAGTCCGACACTGACTAACGGTAATAATGCGGTCAGTTGAATTCTTACCCATATATTTAATAAAACAACAATTTTTCAAGATTCCATTTTTTAATTGAATGTCGGCTTCTGACCACTTACATATTTTCGAAATATTGTGCAATGTATAATAATTTATCATGACTATCTGATGTAATAATGAATAATGGTTAAAAACGTCTATGTAACTGTACAGTATAGTAATGGATATAACCGGTGTCATCACTTTCCACACAGCGGATCCGTTTCACTTCCCTCCGACCCCGAGACACCTGATCAGGACCAGTTACAGGATAATGAATGAGAAGGAAGAGACAGGGAGAATATTTCATGACCTGACTTCACTGAGTGACCAGTTAATAATTCATATTATTATATAGCTAATAAGTGACATAATGATGCCTGACACCTCCCGTTGACCATCCCGCTCATCCAGCCCCTGTGTAGCCAAAACTCAGTCCAGAGTACAGACCCCCTCCCAATTTAACCTGTTGTTACCCATCCAAAGACCATAAGTCATCCTCACCTAGGGTCATGTATGTTTATCATCTCCTGACATGAGCTGAAGTATTCATACTTGGCATCTCTATGTTAGAAGAATCAGGTTATATTTAGTTATATTATGACTTCAGATAACCATGGTTAAATGGCATTTTCCACTTTTCAACAGGTGTCCTCCATATAATTTAATAAAATCCAAACGTACATATATTTGTCAATGCAACAATGTGGCAGTGAGCTTCAGTTTAGAAGAAACCACTGCCCGGTCTCCTGCGGGGTAATACTGTTTAATTTGGTTGCGCTGGATAACAGAACATTCAATGCAGCTTTAGGGCTTTGGGGTCTCTCTCCTCCATTGTGTGTTACCTTCTCTGCTAGTGTCTGCTCTGTGTAATGACTGGCAATTTGGTGATGTCACCAGGGGGGGCAGATTGTGTTTAGTATTGTCAATGGATTCATGCATGCAGTGGATTATGGGGGATGTAGTTCACGGCCACAGCCATTGATTGATGTTGGTGGAAGTTACCCTTCCCCTCGGTAGCGCTGAATTTTTATAATTCAGCAATCCAAACTCTTATTGGGATTCACAGAATGTATTTCACTTTCAAGACACACTTCTTGGACAATTAGTTTTATTACTGATGCCATTTAGGGATTGAATGAATACCTCCTAACAGACTGAAAACTTTTGAAGCCATTCCATAATCTATCCAGGGAACTCAGACCGTGTCCTCTTTTCAACACAGAAATTATTACTGTCCTGTAAAAAATCGGGACTGTAGATGGGTACGGGATAAGTACAATGCTATTTGTGCTTCTTTTATATAATTTAGATAAAATTACCATATATTAATTTCAATATTATACCATAAGAAAAATCAATCTAAAACTGATTTGGGTAAAATGGCTGCGCCTCCTCTGAACACCTCCCAGCAAAATCGTGACAAAATATTCCCTGCCCCAAATCTGCCCAACACACCCACTTTCCACCCAATCACGCCCACTTGTAGGTAAAGCTCCACCCACTTCAGTGACACTGCGCCCATTTCAAGGTCCACAAATCGGGGGTTGTCCCAGGGATAGCTGGGAGGCCTGGGGCATGATGGACCCAAAACCCAATTGCTTTGGGGGAATCAGTGACTTAAACAATGGATCTAAGCTGAGTACTGGCTGGACTTCTATAAGAAGTCATGGTAAATTTTAACACTCAACTTTAAAAAATAAAGTATTAACTTCCCCCCCTGGATAATTGACAGGTGAAGCTCCTTAAACTTTAGAACATTGCCCTAAAGGGATCTGATGTAGGTTAAAAAGCAGAGAATGCATCTATATAGGAGAAATTATCATCATCATCATCGTCATCATCATTTGTTTATATAGCGTCAGCATATTCTGTACCGCTTTACAATTGGGAACAAACACAGTGATAAAACAATACTGGGTAATACATACAGACAGAGAGGTAAGAGGGTCTTGCTCACAAGCTAACAATCTATGAGAAATGGCCTTATGTAATTATTACTATAAAAAATAAGAACTTATTTACTTTTGTGATTTGCAAGCAAAAGAAAAATGATCATCTCTCCATATAGACTCACAGTGCTGAGAGTACTCCCTCCCTTTCACATACAGAGGATGGCAGCAAACTAGCAGAGGAATCAATTATAACTCCGTGATTGGTTACACAGTGCTGGATACACTCTGTAGTGAATTCTGATTGGTCAGTCCTTAATGCCTTGATGCTGAGTAACCAATCAAAGTGCAAAAGTTACCTGCAGTTAGATAATATCAGCTAATAACAGTTCAGAACCATTACAGCTGCCCTAAGAACCGGGGAGGGCTGGCAAATTTTACCCCAGGGGAGCAACACTCGACTCGGCAGCCTATTATGAACAGTTTAAAGGAAAAAAATTGCAGGTGGCCTAGTGACCCAGCCCAAGGTAGCCATTCCCTGACTACAAACTAGTAAACGATTTGCCTAACATGCCACTCCGCCTACATGGGCAAACGCAGGATTTGACCACCAGTGGGCGTGACCAGCATGGATGGGGGCGTGACTATAATATTAGACAGTGCTTGGCTGCTCTCCAACTCTTCCTATCCCCATAATATACATGGGCAATGCTGTGTGCACTACTGTTAGGTGCACGCAGCTCTCTCTTTTCAAGCAGAGCCGTGTGAAGCGGGGGCATGGTCCAGCCACCTCAATTATAAGGTGCCCCATGGAGGGGAGTTTCCGGGCACTAGGAACCCCCCCCTTCCTCAGTTTGCCTAGGCCCTATCCGGAGAGCAGGGAACTGCCCCATGCATCCGTATTTCCTGGGGCTCTTCCCCTCTTATAGTCCTGACTGGACAAAGTGGGGTGGGGTCAAAATCAGGAAGACCAATCCCAAGCCCCAATCAAAAGATTGCAGTTTGTGATTGGCCCTCCTGCTCACCCCTTCCCCCTCTGCATCATTTAAAGTTGGTGAATGAAATCGATTGGCCAGCTCTGTATTTGGGGGAGGAGCATCTTAGAAAAAGTCTTTTATCCAGGTGTTAGTGCAGCTTTAAATAGCCGTAATGATAAACTTCTATATAACAAATAATGATGGTAGTTATTTGTCTGTACAGCTATACTTGAGTACATTTCTTTGCCGTTACACAGAGCAGATGTGTAGTCAATGACCACAGAGTCCATGATTATTAAATCTCATAATTAGATGTATTAACTAACTGCTGTCAAGCTCTGGATGCTGAATATTTTATAAGGGATTTTACCTTTCAGACACAGCATAGCTCAGAGTGAGCTGAATTATACATGACACGTTTCTAACACCGCTGCTGTTAGATGTCACCGTTAACTTCATTCATCAGCTCCGCTCCTGGCAGTAATAATTATAGAAGGTGGTGCATTAACGATGCTGAAATGTTCCCTAGCGCTGGCAAGGTAGAACCTACTGGTCTGATTCATTACAGAGCACAAAGTGAGTGCAATCTGCGTTTAAATATAACGAACAGGATTTGAACACCTGTATTCAACTACAAGCAAATCTGAAGAAAGATCTCCTGCTGAATACAGATATAATTACGCTGTGCCTATATTGTACAACACAATGCAGGATGCATATGTGCAATATCAAATCCCAGCACAATGCACAGGTAAAAAAAAATGATCAATTATTGTCACCTGTTAATAATAAAAACATTAATAAAAATACATTGAAAAAAAAGGTTGTTTTTTTTGGCATTTTATTTTTGCATGCAGTGGATATACCAGGATGTTCTTAATTAATGCCTACTGCACATAAAATACATTTTTACAGTTGCTCTGAATTGCAAACACATGTCTAGAGCGAAAATACGCAGAATACACCATGTAAATGGACTTACGTTTATTAATGAACCAGACCCACTGAGATATGCCCATCACCCATACACATGGAGCGACTGAGCGTCATTTATCAGCAACCTTTTTATCAAGTCACTAAAAACTAATGATATTGGGCCTGACTCATTAAGGAAACTTCAGCAAAAGTAAGTAAGGCAAAACCATGTTGCATTGGAGGGGGGGGGGGGGTACATGTCCTAGATCAACTTTAAATTTCAGTGTACAAATAAAGCTATCAAGTATTTGTGTGCTACATGAAAAAAAGAGACAGTATTTTCCTTATGTGCAAAATAATAACCTCATTTGCACCCCTTGCATTGTAACATGGTTTTGTCCAGAAAACTTGAGTAAGAAAACTTACTCAATTTTTGGCTTAACTTTCCTTAATGAATCAGGCCCATTTCCATTAAGGGTAATTTAGGAATATACAAAGCGCAGTACAAATGTCCCTTTTGCACAAATTACCCCATTACAGGTCACAGATTCTGGCATCTATTGGGGTACGACTGTGTGCTTGCTAAGTGTGCCTAGTTTTGCACTTAACTCAAAGAACAAGGTTTAATTTTAATTTTGATGGGATTGATAGAATGATGTGTCAGAGGTACTCACGAAAATAATTGAATTCTCCGACTGCCCAGAGGTGCCTGAACCCCGACCTAGTCCCTAAACCTTTAATGAGACAAATTTCGCAACGTCCAATCGCATTTTTGCAGCAAAGTGTATTTCTAAAGATGTGTAGATGAGTGTAACAATAACTGTCAAACACAGAAGTGCCAACAAGTCCAGAAGGTGTAACCAGTCCTGAGATCCCCTCACGCTCATGATTAAGACAGGAATGACTCTAAACCAAGCTGGAAGATGGAAAAAAAGGGTTGTTTCCTAAAGTAGAAGTGGATCAGGAGGGTTCATGTCGCCCTATTCTAATAGTCCTGTAGCGCCTGCTTCAGGGGCAAACGCAGGATTTGTAGAGGGGGGTTTCCAAACCACATCACCAGTGGGCGTGACCAGCATGCATGGGGGCGTGGCTATAATATTAGACAGTTCTTGGCTGCTCTCCAACTCTTCCTATCCCCATAATATACATGGGCAATGCTACATACACTACTGTTAGGTGCACCCAGCTCTCCCTTTTCAAGCAGAGCCATGTGAAGCGGGGGCAGGGTCCAGCCACCTCAACTATACAGTGCTTCAGGTTTGGAGGGGGGTTTCCAGGCACTAGGAAACCCCTCGGTTTGCCTATGCGCTTGATTCAAAATCCAGCTACCCCTCTCCCCCAATGGTTGTGATCGACGCTCACCTCAAATGGGCCCTTTAAACAGGTCACGGCAATCTATGTCACTTATTTCACTTTCATTAAAATCAGATATGTATACAAGAGGCGTGAAGGTGGCAGGGAGGGGGTTTTTGTATCTGCGCCGGTCGCCATCTTTGCCCAATCCTACTTGCTTATGTGGTGCACCGAAACCCCGTTGCACCGCACAGAGGAGTGCATAAGCGCTTTTAAAATGCAGGGCTACAAGGGGTTAATTGTGCTCCTGGAGACTTGTGCCCAGGAGTGATTGACAGGAGGAGGATAAAGGCCCTGATTGGCTGGGGGAGTAACAGGAAGAGGGTATGCAGGAAGGAGGAGAAAGAGCAGCATGGTAGAAGGAACAAGGGGGAGGATGTGCAGCCGAGCAGAGAGAAGACTGAGCTGCTGCCAGAACTGGTGACATTGCCAGCAAAGCAGACGGAGCACAGCTGGGGACACGCAGCGGGGCGCCAAAGACAGTCTCCACTAACTGAAGAACCCTCTCAAGATAAAACCCTAGCCTGCAGTGTACTGTACACACCCCAGTGTCAGAGGGAAGAGTGTTGAGAGAATCTACCCAAAACTGCCATTGCATTCTTGTACAAGGAAGGATACTATTCCCTTTGTGAGAGCTTTTCCCCAGATCATACCTTTACACGGGCTGCAGGGAACAATTAAGACTGTCGTTTCAACTATATCCTGTGTGTGCTGATATCTGGACACTATCCCCTGTTGCAGAACACATGTGCTAATAGAGATTCATTGACTGTTGAGAGAACAGCGCCATCTTGTGGCTGAACTGAGCAACAGCCCTGCTTTCTACTATAATACTAAACCCTTGATGGAAACCTCTGCAGGACATTGGAACACTACCAAATTCCTGTGCACAGGTCAGCCCAGGACTGAGTGTAAAATATAGTAACGTTACCGGGGATAATATTGGTGCACCAAATGTTTTAGATGGATGTTAATGTTATGTGATTTACCTAAGAGTTGATCTATTGATATGGAAGGTGTGACATTCAGCGTTAGCGGTACCGCTGCGATTCAAGTTAACCCTGTAGTAGATGCTAAGAGCGGGGCGCCTGACCCATAGGGAATAGCACGGTACCCCAAACGCTTGAATTGGAAGTAGCCCTCTAGTGGGCGCGGTAGCGACCGTAAGAGTCTTGATGGGTTATTATTGATGGTTCTTGCATCATCACCAGTCAGATATCGTTAACTTGAAAGTAGTACTTGTGATTACCAGTGTGCAATATGGGACAAAGTACATCGTAGATGTTATCGCTATTGTGCCTTATACTCACCAGGTGTATGTTATATGTTAAATGCTATTGTGCTCTATGCTGACCAGACGCATTATTTTGTCATTACTATTGAGCTGAGGGGGTCAGTGGCGCGGTGGCTTACCGAAACTATCCTTACCGCATTCTCAATAAACACAAGTTGTTTGATCAATCCTTGTCCCTTTCATTGAAGTATTTATCTCCTGACCACCGGATATCCGAACAGAAAAGAACCTGACTCGTGTCTGGAGGACAAGGTAAGGGAAGGATTCCCATCAGTACTCGACCACCACACTTATCCTCAAGCACGCGCCCGAGTATGACTCATGGTCTTCAGCCTTCATCATGGGAATAGACCAAGATCAAAACCTCACTACACTTTTCTTTCATGTTTTCGTTTTACTTTGAAGAATTGTCTCTTATATTTTAAAATTAATTTCAGTTTATGCATCTTCATGTCAAAAAATTGCGCCCCCAAAAACTTTGTGCCCAAATTGTCACCCTTTTAGTTTTGGGAGCCATCTGTGGAGCTCTTGGTAACTGTATTGGCCAGTCTTAGCTTAGTATAGTGTTTCCATTTTAAGAATTAGATACTTCTTTTGCTGAATGATGGCAGAGTTATTTAAGACAAGATTTATTGCCATTCTTTCATGTTTCTGACCATCTAGGTGGCGCCATAGTCTGACCACAACATGATTGTTGGTACCAAGCTTCCAGTGTCCTGAGGACAATCAGGGCCGGTGCAAGCCCCAGGTGGCATCCTTGGCTCCTCCGACTTGGATGTAAAATCATGTTCTCTTTGTGGGGGCTCATTTAGTGTTTTGGGCGTCCCCCTAACCATTGGCGCCCTAGACAACCTCCTTGTTTCGCCTAACGGTAGTTCCAACTCTATTATTACTTGTTCCTGTGTGATCAGACTCATGGCAGGGCACACACAGACACAGAATCACATGGCTTGCATGTCACATCATAAAACCGTCGGGTGACAGGTCAGCTTACCATGTGCCATGTGAACCAAACGTGACATCAGATTCATCGCTGGCACTAATTATATACCAATAACTACTAAAAGTCGCTTTACAGCCTGTACTTATCCTTCTTTTTATGTAGCATTTACATTCCCACACTAGACTGTACAGAGCGTTTCTCAGGAACTGTCACCCTGCTGAGCGGAGCTTACAATCTAAATATTATAACCACCGCTCAGATTATCATGACGGCTTCACGTGCTCTCATTGACACACGAGGGAGGATGACTGTGGTATTAAAGCCGATGAGTAATAGCCCAGTCTGGTTATTATTACTCCGAGTACTCGCCCTGCCCTGTAGTTAGCATTACTTCCTGTTATCTCAGGACTCGGCTCCACTCTCTTGTAGTGTATTTTTAATAACCATCTATTGAGTCTCAGCTATGAGAACCAGAATCCTTCACTCACAGCCTGTGTAATGTATACATTCTGTATAATGAGCAGTACTGTAAGGTCACATACAACTTATTACGTCTGCAAATGTCCTGTTATGTTACCGAAAAGTCTGCAAAGCCCTGGAACCAGTTTTCCTTCTGTTTCGTCAGCTACACAGCGGTATATTTAGTAAACTGCGGGTTTGAAAAAGTGGAGATGTTGCCTATAGCAACCAATCAGATTCTAGCTGTCATTTATTTAATACATTCTACAAAATTACAGCTACAATCATGGCCGGATTAAGGGGGGGGCACAGGGGGCACGTGCCCCGGGCCCCCCTCTCTCTGAGGGCCCCCCGCCGCCGGCTGGTCGGATCACCTGTCAATTGGTGATCCGATTCTTTTGCGGCTGTGGGGCCCCCTGGCGCAGGCGCACACCCCCCCCTCCCCCCTCACAAAATGTGACAGCTTGCTTAATGTACAGCAGCACCGCGGCTGCTGTACATTCTAGGAGGCTGTAACGGAGCTGCTGCGCATGTGCAGCCGCAGCAGCTCCTAATCCCGGGGCAGCTTCCTAGACCAGAGAGCCGGCGGTGCCCCAGGGGCTGATCAAAGCGGCAATGAAGAGTGTCCAGCTAAACCTGCCAGCCAGAGGCCTGACCAAAAGTGACTGAACACGGGGGGAGGGTCTGTGGGTGACAGGAGAGGGACTGGGTGTCTGTGGGTGACAGGAGAGGGACTGAGTGTCTGTGGGTGACAGAAGAGGGACTGGGTGTCTGTGGGTGTCAGAAGAGGTACTGGGTGTCTGTGGGTGACAGGAGAGGGACTGGGTGTCTGTGGGTGACAGGAGTGGGACTGGGTGTCTGTGGGTGACAGGAGAGGGACTGGCTGTTTGTAGGTGACAGGAGTGGTTATGGGTGTCTGTGGGTGACAGGAGAGGGACTGGGTGTCTGTGGGTGACAGGAGAGGGACTGGGTGTCTGTGGGTGACAGGAGAGGGACTGGGTGTCTGTGGGTGACAAGAGAGGGACTGGGTGTCTGTGGGTGACAGGAGAGGGACTGGGTGTCTGTGGGTGACAGGAGAGGGACTGGGTGTCTGTGGGTGACAGGAGAGGGACTGGGTGTCTGTGGGTGACAGGAGAGGGACTGGGTATCTGTGGGTGACAGGAGAGGGACTGGGTGTCTGTGGGTGACAGGAGTGGGACTGGGTGTCTGTGGGTGACAGGAGTGGGTCTGGCTGTTTGTAGGTGACAGGAGTGGGTCTGGCTGTTTGTAGGTGACAGGAGTGGGTCTGGCAGTTTGTAGGTAACAGCAGTGGGACTGGCTGTTTGTAGGTGACAGGAGTGGGCCTGAGTGTGACTGGGTGTCAGGAGTGGGTCTGGGTCATAATCATCTAATCATATATATATATATATATATATATATATATATATAGTCAAAACTGATGTCATTTTATCAGTGTTTCTTTTTTTTTAATGTGCAGTATCAATGCTAGTTTATTAAACAGTATTAGATTGGGACGGGGAGCTGGGTGGCATATGCCCACTGGGCCGGACAGAAAAAAAAGACTATTTTGGGCCGGTCCCAGCACTGGCCCAAGTCTCTATTACTTGGTGGCTGGCCCCTCCTCCGAGACCAGCCACCTTTTATCATTGGCCGCGGATCCTTACGATCCGTTCCCCCCTTCCCCTATGTGTCTCCTGCTATTGGTGTCACATGGGACGTGCACCACAGGACAGGTGGGGGTAGTATGTTAATATAATGTGTGTGTGAGGGGGTAGCATGTTAATAAAATGTGTGAGAGAGGCGGGGTTCTTAATATAATGTGGGAGGTAGGTTATTAATTTAATGGTGGATTGCAGGTGGATGCTAATTATTTAATGGGTGCTATTTTATTGTGGGGTGATGGTGGGACAATTTAATTTAATAGTGGGGTCTATCAATTTAAGATGAGGTGATTGGACCTTAAAATTTAATGCTAGGGTGGTTTGGAAGTTCATAAAGGAATGTGGGGCTGTTTTGGAGAAAATTAGGTCTTTTTATTAAATGTGAATATGAATTATTTAATGCCGTGGATGTGGGAAATGATTATATTTTTTAAACGCCATATAATTTATTGCTGGGACTGTTTGGAGGGAGGAAAATATGTTTATATATTAAAAGGGAATACCATTGTTTTAATGCTAGGGCTGGTTGGAATTTTCTAAAATTTCATGTATTTTTTTTTCCATATAGGGCCTCCAACATTCCAGAATTCAGACAAGCAGCAACTGAGCTAAAGACACCAGCAGCCACAGGTGGGGTCAGTGATAAGAACAGGTAAGAGAGCAGGACAGTCTGCCAACTGTCCTGAATCTGGTTGGGCAGTCCTGAATTTGGGTGACTGTCTCGCGTAGTCAGGATTGGGTCTGACTATAAGGACAGTTGGGAGGTATGTCCTCCTTCACACTGTACTGCATGTGAAGGCAGAGTTGTGTGCACCTAATAGTAGTGCACACTGTATTGTCTGTGCATTTGTATAAAATGATAACCATGTTACATCATAGGGGCCCCCCTGTCTAAAGTGCCCCGGGCCCCCCAGAGCCTTAATCCAGCTCTGGCTACAATCTGATTGGCTGCTATAGGCAAAATCTCCACTTTTTCAAACCCGCAGTTTAGTAAATATAACCCCACAGTCTTCCTGCTTGTGGAGCCTCTGTTCAGTATTCCAGTTATGTCCAGTATGTTCCGTCATGGCCGCTAGAAATGAAAGAGAACGTATAGGAGATCTGATCTGCAGGGCTAGAGCCAGTCACCCTGAATAGTGCAGTATTCATACAAAACCTGGGGAGTCACAGCCCTCAATACATTTGTGTCACACTACTGAAACATTTCTGTTTTTCAATAATAATATTTATTTTGCACGGTATGAGATACGTTTTATTCAAAAGTTACGGCCTGGTAAAGAGAAGAAAGCGCTCTAAAATATACCTGTGACTGCCGCTGTTTGTGCAATGGAGTTTATGAATAATGTTTTCTTTTAATTTGGTTGAGAAATAAATATGGCACATACGATTCATAATAATACCATACTTGCCTCCCGAATTTCGAGTACTTCTCCCAGATGCCCGAGCATATTTGTCTACTTTTGAAGGCAGCTATCCGGTAGGGGGTCCGTCGAGGGGGCGTGGCCACGCATGTTGCCCCGATAGGCCCCGTCCTGTCAATATTAGCCAATCGCAGCAGGGAGGTGGGGTCACGATGATGCATTTAGCCCCGCCCCCACCCTCTTCAACAATGGAGATGGCTGCATCCGGGTTGTTTGCCTGCTTTCTCGGGAGTCCGGGAGAACTTTCGGGAGTCTCCCGTACATTCCGGGAGAGAAGGCATCTATGCGCCCGAGTAAGCCTTTCTCCCAGATCCCGCTCACTGCCTAGTGAAGTCTGCGCAACGGGGCCTCAGTGATGTGATTTGCAGCAAATTGCGTAATTTTGGTCCTGCCCCCCGCAACACAATTTGCTGCTACACGCCCCCCCACACACAAACACACACACACGCACACTTGGCCTTTGACCTCCCCTCCGGGAAGTTGACAAGTATCATACATGCAAATATACAGGGAAAGAAGGTTCTCTGTGTAGAGTGAATGATGCCCATGTATTTTAATGGACGCTTGTAGAAAATTAAATTAACATGGAAATTAAACCCAACTAGATGTATATATTTACCCACTAAATCTATAGCAGCACAGCGGAGGGCATGTACAAAGCACACTCTATGTGCGCCGTAAAACACGTTGGTTTAATGTGCACATTGTCGGCTCTTAGGAAATGTCTCCGCAGCCTAGAGGGGCGTTTGATGGTGCGGAGAAGGGGAAGAATCTGCAGAGTTGCCCTGTGCAGCGGTTATACACAATGTCATTTAATTGTGTGTGGGTCACGTTTTCAGCAGCTAATAATTTTGCTAATTGTGAGGTGGTCATTATAAAATACACTTATGTTCATTCGGCTAATACAATGGGAAAAAGATAAAGTTAGTGTGGAAGTATGATAGGGTGAGAGATGTTTCCTAAACTGATTAAGTTTACAAAAAAAAAGTTTGTTGGAATTTAATAAAAAGGGAACTTTTATTTCCTAGTAGATATAGTAAATATTTCCAGGGCATCTTCATGACAAAGTTATCTCGAGGGTTAATAATCTGATTTGTTGCTAGGTATGCGCTGTCAAAGGATATGATAATGCAGTGGGAACATGTCATTTTCTAATTGCGTTAAACACAGAGCGGCTGTGTTAATTAATGTTTTGCAGAAGATCATGGTAATTAGTTGTGGTTACCTTCAGGACAATGCCTTGAACAGAAGATAACTCGACACGTTTAGCCTGAAATTGCTGATAGTTATGTTACTTATTGAACAGTGGGTCGTCTGAAAGAGTTAACTGCAGAGTCAGACGTCAGGAAGATTTGCATGTTTAAGATATATGTGCTGAAAGCAGTTTACTGTCGTTTGTGTCAGAATAGTTTTAAAAGGAAACGAAAAAACAAAAAAATACCATTGTTTCATGCTATGCGCCTCAGGTACCCACACTGGGGGCTTTAACCGTTCTTTAACATATGCGGCCAGTTCTGTGTTTACATCTATAAACCAAAATATAACGGCTCCTTAGGAATCTAGCAGTTATTGCCGTGATTAATCATTATTTATTTTTTTTGCACTGACTGTTGAGGATTACTCAGTTGTCATGGCGAAATATATTCAGAGTTATAGGGGTTACTTAACGTTCTGCAGCCCACGTTCTGCCTTACCCAGCATGCACATGGCCACATGGGCCCTCTTGACGGTCATTTTGAGCTTTACTGTTTAAAAAAATGTCTTCTGCAGCTCACAGAAGTAACCAACATCCAATACCCCTGACAAAGTTGTAAGATGAAACGCGTGGGGTTATTGGTACTCAGCATATCGATGCTGACTACCGTGACAACACTTACCCCTACGTCTTCACACCGAAGGGCTCCTTGCGGGCATGGACAATGTACAACGCTTTGTAAAGTGCATTGTCCATGGCCACATACTTACATTTCGACCTTAACAGCACCGATAACAGCGGTGCGGTCGGCAGTGACATCATCAAGTCACGGCAGCTTCTTCATTCATCGTGATTGCTTCCAGTCGCTTGGCACATCAGTCGTCCCGGAGCCTCGTCGGGAAGGAGCCCTTCGGTGTGAAGACGTCGGGGTAAGTGTTGTTGGAGTAGTCAGCAACATTATTCCGTACCGCACCCCCATGGGCAGCCTTTGCTGTGTTAGTGCCCATGAAAGACAAAACAACATGGTTGTGCGTAGACTACATTAGTGGCCGCTAATAAAGTAGCATGAAAGTAACACAAATAAACAGAAACTGATAAAATAATGCCACCAATAAATTAAATTATCCTTGGGGAAAAATGCAATTATCTTTGAATGGTGTTTAAGCAATAACTTTGCCTTGTAAGTATAAATGAATGTAAATGTATTGTTATTTGTTTTCTCGCTTAGTGTTAGTAACCCTTCTACCTTTAAAATAATGTTTCAGGAAGGATAATAACGAAACATAATGAGTTTCACTGGGACGCAGACTTTTCTAAGAACAAGGCTTTCAGGTTAAACAAATAAATGTTATTGTATTAGTGCAAGTACAATTAGTTCTCTTTAGGGATGTTCGCTGATCTCAGTGTTTTGGCTTTAGATCTGTATTAACTTTGTGTTTTGGTTTTGGTTTTGGCAAAACTGCCCTCATGTGTTTTGGTTTTGGATCTGTACTTTTTTTTTTTAATTGCTAAAAAATGCTAAAATCATATAATTTGGCTCTTTTTTGTCCCTACATTATTATTATTAACCTCAATAACATTAATTTCCAGTCATTTCCAGTAATTGTTTGACAAGTGACAAGAACACTGCTACCCCTCCTGTTTCTGTGTGAGCAATGGCACTGAGCAATGTCACTGGAGACTGGAGAGTGACAAGAACTTTGCTACCCCTCCTGTTTCTGTGTGAGCAATGGCACTGAGCAATGTCACTGGAGACTGGAGAGTGACAAGAACACTGCTACCCCTGTTTCTGTGTGAGCAATGGCACTGAGCAATGTCACTGGAGACTGGAGAGTGACA
This sequence comes from Mixophyes fleayi, assembly GCF_038048845.1. Taxonomy (NCBI): domain Eukaryota; kingdom Metazoa; phylum Chordata; class Amphibia; order Anura; family Limnodynastidae; genus Mixophyes; species Mixophyes fleayi. The sequence goes on from NC_134402.1 coordinate 453,206,853, forward strand.
AGAACACTGCTACCCCTCCTGTTTCTGTGTGAGCAATGGCACTGAGCAATGTCACTGGAGACTGGAGAGTGACAAGAACACTGCTACCCCTGTTTCTGTGTGAGCAATGGTGCTGGATCTCCTGGGGCGGGAGGTGCTTATGGAATCCAAAACCCACGAGATCCGACGACACAACAATGACGTTTTGCCTTGATTCAGATCAGAGGATGCGCGAAAGTACCGAGGCGGCTCAGCTCGGTACTCAGATTGGCGATGATCGGGGGACTCCGGTTTTCGGAATACCGAGCCTCAGCATCTTTAGTTCTCATACTAGACTATGAATAATCATAAAGCTCCTTCTAGTAATTAGATGGTAAGAAAAACCTTGTATATAGTTCGTATCTCAACTGCCATTATACTACAATGGGCTAGATATGTTTTGGTTCTAAATGTGTCCTCTTTCCATGGATGGGCAGCGTTTTTCCCAGGGACCTCTGATTCCTCAGACAACATAAGGAGCACTGGCTGATGAAGCAGTACCAAGGCAGTGTCATTTTTAGGCTATTCTAGGGAGGAAAAGTTTTGCAAATGTCTAATTTGAGAAGAGGACATATACCGATTGTGGCAGGATGGACCGCCTATGCCTTCCTGTCTGTTGTTGCTGGGAACCGGCTGGACTTACTTTGCCACCGTTCCCTTTCGTTATCCAAAAAGCGCCCTCTTGCCGCAGTAGGAGGGGCTTACACGAGCTGCCACCACTGGACTCCTTACCGGCATCCAGTAACGTGTTTCTTCTGGGTCACTGACGCTGCTAGCGTATCTCCTTGCTGGGGTACCTGGCCTGGTACTCCTGACCTCTTACTATGGATCCGGGTTGCTGTGAATGGATCCCTCCTGGACTATCACACTGACCAGGGCTGCTGGGTAGCGCAGAGCGTTGGCACTGGAATAGCTTGGGTCCAAACCGCAGAGACAGCCGGAGAACGGATTAGATTTTAGGGTCTAATCTGTAGATCACAGGAAAACAGCAATATTGAAGATGATTCCAAGCAGGTCTTTGAAGCAAGATGGTTTATTTGCTCACACACACTGGTGGAAGGTTCCAGTGTGATCAGGTCAGATGACAATTCAGAAGAACAACTAGGTGCTCACAGAGCTCATCTTTTATACAGTTCAGAAATAGTCTATTTTTAGAAACAGGATATACTCTATTCACACAACCATGAATTTACATACATTTCAAGGCTAACAAAATTTACAGTTATCTATGAAATTCACTCTGGCAAAGGCCACACAGTAATGACCCCCTGATGAGGTCTTTGGCCAGAGCAGGCATAACACTTCATCACAAAACTTCGTTAGCACTTTCTGCTATCAGACTTCCTTGCACATGTCTTAATTGCAGGTTTCCACAAGCAACCTTACAAATCCTAAACAAGGACACTTCCATACTAAATACATTCCAATACACACAAGACCTCCATCCACAAAGGCCTATTGTATCAGTTATATGCATCATAAATAAGGCATATCCTTTAGTAAGGTGAAAACAGGAAAGACCAACTTGTCTACCCTGGTCTCAGAGATAACGACTTCCTATCTTACAATAAACAAAAATAAGTGCAAATGCAATTATATAAATATGCGCCCTGCGCTATTTTCTTTAAATTAATTTTTACCAAAAGTTATTTAATAGTGATCCAGTCACACTGATATATCATTTTTGGTGCACAGAAAGCTTGCTCACCTCCCCGCAGTGAGGATACTGTGTTATAGAATTCTGTAATCTACCCAATTATAATAAGAGACAACATCAGTGCTTAGGAGCTTATTTATCCAAATGCAGCATTAAAACAAAAATCTCTTATTGCTGTATTTTATCTTGATTTATGTTGCCAGGGAAGCTAAGTATCTCTCATGTCAAGATCACGCAAGAAGAATGTAGCGAGACTTCACGGGAGTTGATCCCAAGTGAGCCATGGTAGGGGCCGTGTTACAACAGACTAGGAAAAATGGATGTTTTACTTACTAGCAGTTGGTGCGACTGGACAATGAGACAAGGGGTCTAACACGATCCTTGATGTTCACGAGGGATGTGTGGTGGAACGCGCAGGTCGCGGCCCTCAAAGTCAGTCGCCAACGAGGTAACTGGAATCATAATGGAGAGACGCAGACTAGCCAGGTCAGAACCAGAATGGGCAACAGAATTTCCGAGGAGTAATCAGAAGGGTAGAAAGGGTAGCTGGGGTCAAACTGTAAGATCCAAAGGCAGAGTAAGAACAAGGAGATAGAACGCTACCAATACGAAGGGTAAGAGATTAGTCAGGAAACACAATATCTAATAGAACTAGGAGCACTACGGGACTAGAAGTTCTAGGGAATATACCCGTCCCTGCAGCAAAGGGAGAAAGCGGAGATGGCGCCTGTCAGGCTGTTTATTGAAATACTGTTCCGTAAAGCTTGATACTCACGAATTTGCACGTGGACTGTCCACTTCCTGCAAAAGTGTTTGTTAGATGTAGTGTTTGTTAGTTGTAGTGTTAATAAGATGTAGTGTTTGTTAGTTGTAGTGTTTATTAGATGTAGTGTTTGTTAGTTGTTGTGTTTGTTAGTTGTAGTGTTTGTTAGTTGTGGTGTTTGCAGGCTGATTCCAATATGAAAGCTATTAAGGGTAGGCTGGAGATAACTACGCTGTGGGTTAGTAAAAGTTAGTTATAACTCAAGGACAGACTTAAAATTTTAAAGTGATGCACATGTAGGGGTGTCTCAGGTGAAGACCCCCACCAGCGCTGTGTCCCTGGAGGGACGGAAGATGCTGGAGCCGGTGCCCGTGAAGAGGGCGAATATGTCCGCCAGCGCTGTGCCCCTGGAGGGGCTGAAGAGGTCCCCGATGGTGCCCAGCAGGAAGAAAGAAGAGGAGAAGTACTCACCCGTCCAGCGATCCAGCGGTGAGTATCGTGGCTTCTTTCCTGCAGGTCCTGTGCGCGGGGGAAGGATGAGCCAATCAGGGCTCATCTTTTCCCGCTGGCCAATCAGCGGCCGGATGCGCGAGCCAATCGCGGCTCGCGCCCGGCCATTCAAAAGATTGGCGCCGACTCGAGCCAATCAGCGCTCGCGCCGGCTAATGACGTCACGCCGGCGACTATATAAGTCGCCGGGTGGCGCCATTTTAGGAGAAGAGAGTCGGCGGCGGAGGGAGAAGGACGTCGTGGGACGTCCGGAGCAGAAGAAGGCCAGAAGCGGCGGAGATCGTCGGCGGGGAGCCCTTGTAAGGGCTGAGAGCGCCCCCGCCAAGCAGCCCTCAACAGCGCCGAACCGGAGAAGAGGCGCCGCCGGCTGGAGGGTCTGGAAGATCTGGAGAAAGAGGAAGAAAACGGCGTGGCAAGCTGAGATTCCTGCACAGAGCAGGTAAGTGACTCAGCGTTAATTCGGGCACTAGGCCCTGGGCCACGGTCGGGCACAAGGCCCGTTGGCACAGAGTATCAGGGGCACAAGGCCCAGGGACTTGGGCACTAGGCCCCAATAAAGTTAGTGGGTCAGTAGGCCTTATTACTGTGATAAAGGGGACAAGCCCCTGTTAGTCAGACAGGGGACGCGGAGCCCCAGGTGTACAAGGGCACAAGGCCCTTAGGTAGTGAGAGGCCTAGAGGCCATAGGAAGGCCATAGGGCCTGGTTAGGGGCTGGTAGCCCGTAGGCTATTAAGGGCACAAGGCCCTAGTAGATAGCTAGGGAGGCCACAGGCCTCAGGCAGGGGCTAGGACCCCTAGGTAGCGGGGCACAAGGCCCTAGTTAGTGGGCTCAGAGCCCTGAGGTAGAGAGGGGGCTGAGGCCCATTAATCAGAGCACAAGGCTCTGTTTGTAGCTGGGCAGAGGCCTATGGTGTGAAGGGCAGAAGGCCCTGGTGGTGATGAGGTAGAGGCGTGGGAGCCTCGTGAGTGTAGGCGCGGTCCTGTGTGAGGGGAGCACACGTGGTTAGGAGGTACAGTAGAGCGGAGGCTCCTGTGGTGCTGTAGCAACCTGCTGGTTGGCTAACAGCGGTGTGCTCTGGTAAGTAGCTTACAAAGTACTGTATATTGTATTCTGTCTGTGAGGCGGGTATTGTTGAATTACAGTATTTTGGGTGTGCTGTGTAACTGTGTCCAGGGGCAAGACGTCAGGCCCCCATTAAAGGTAGGCTCTTGTTCCTGTGGTTTCCTGTGCTAACCCGTGCTGTGGGGACAAGTGTAGTTACCAGCATACACATAGTCAGGGAAGAACACACATAGTTTTCCTGTCCCTTAGGTCCCCGGGGTCACACTGGTACCCAGAGGGGGTGGCTGAGTGAGTTGGTGGCAGTGCAGCACACCTTGAGGCAGTTCCAGGGGCGGCCGTGGTTCTGATCAAGGGTCCTCAAGGCCGGTTCCGTGCAGGTGGACCTGTGGTTCCGGACGTAGGGACACGTGTGAGATACCCGAGTACAGGCAGTCGGGCGGTTCAGTTCGATCGGCTGTTCCGTGCGGCAGTCGGCCCGCGGGTTAGTGTGCTGTTCTACTGAGCCTCAGCCGGGCTTAAAGAACCCGTACTTAGGGCCTGTGTGTGACTCCATAGCAAGAAGACAGCTTCTTGGTACGACCTGGGTGAGGGGGTTAGGAACCGCCCTCCGGTTTAGGCTGTGAACACCGGCTGGTGTTCCCCGTAGCGTGTAAGTGAGCAGTTCCGTTAGTGCACCACACCTAGTTAGTCATAGTGGTTTGACTTAGTTGCGTTGCCGACCATTAGAACGTTGTTAGGGTCGGGTCGCTGTTGTAGTCAGTCCAGTTTTGTGGGTGCCATCTTAGTCTCACGGAGAGCGTAGAGGGAGGCTGTGTGTTCTTGTCATCCGCAGGAGTCGGGAAGGTGCAGGAGAACCGGATTGGAAGTGGGAGTGTCCCGGTGAGTATCACGCTCGATTCCCCCTTTCGGTTAGGCCCTCACCGGCAGGTGTGTGAGGTACTTGAGGCGGGATTAGTCCTCGGACTAGTCTTGGCCTTCAGTGCCTGTAGTCCCCCGCGTCTTGGCAAGAACAAAGTGAGGAGGCGGCAAGGAGCTTGGACTGACTGTGCCCTTGTTCTTTGCCGTAGTCTCGGACAGCCCTTACCTGGTAGGCACGGCCGTAATCTCTGTCTCTATCTTAGAGGGACGTGATTGGAGGTGACTGCGGCTGCGGATCTGCTGGGATTGGATCGCAGCTGGGAAATCGGAAGCGGACTGGAGGTGACCATCGTTTTCAAGGTAAGTTCTTTTGTGTTGCGTCTGTCCCTGTCTTTCCCCGCAGGGGGCGTTACACACAAGAAGTTATGGGGCAATTGTAGCAGCAGATGGAGTGCTGAGCATTTGTGTTTAACAAAGAATTCCACGTTAATGGAGCTGTTCCCCCCGTGGTTCCAATCTCCACGTGGGACAATATAATGTCACATAGGAAAGTTGTATTATGGTCTGACAACTGTAACCTTGCAGCCAAAACTGGGCAGACAGTAGGTTTTTGCTGCATTTAGTGTTGCATTGTTTGTGCTTTAATTTTAACTTTGGAGTAAGTAATATTATTAATTTAATTTATTTTATTAATATCTATTTATATAGCGCCAGTATATTCTGTAGTGCTTTACAATGGCAAACAAAAAGTCAAGTAGGTAACTTCTGTTGGCTGGTGGGAATATTATTAGCTCGGTTATTGAAGGATTCCAGGTGACCAAAGGACATCCAAGATTAAATGACAGAAATACCTTCAGTAATATAGGCTAAGACAAATGGTGATAGATCCCGGGAGGATGGATAGATTTGGGTACCATCCCCATAGAGATTGACTACCCTAGTCAGCGAAGTCACTGGGGAAGCCAGTCCCTGAAGATGACTTAGAAAACTTAAAGAAACACCAATTCCTAAAAGTACAGAAACATGAAGCTAACCTACACTGCTATGTGATACCCTGTCACTCCGCTGTAGCTTTCTCTAGTACTCTCCATAACAGACAGGAATCAGCTGATCTTTAGGGCAGTGTCCTAACATGATCTCTTACAGAAATTATTTGAGTTACAGAGACATCGTAGCCTCACCCCTAGTTAGGAATTAAACAATCCACAAAAGCAGCCAAGCTGTCAGTCACTCTGCCTGTTTGGAGTACCCCCTCCCTCCTAACGCAGCAACCTGCTGCAGAGGGCTGCAAGAGAGCATGATGGACACTTTTCATCATCATCAACATCAACATTTATATAGCGCCGGCAAATTCCGTAGCGCTTTACAATTGGGAACAAACATTAATAAGACAATACTGGGTAATACATACAGACAGAGAGGTAAGAGAACCCTGCTCGCAAGCTTACAATCTATAGGATGCAGTATAAACAGTGCAGTATAATGCAGTATAAACACTTTTTTAATATGTTATATATACACTATATGGACAAAAGTATTTGGCCACACCTGTTAATTATTGAATTGAGGTGTTTCAATCAGCCCCGTTTCCAGAGATGTATAAAATCAAGCACCTAGCTATACAGTCTCCATTTGCAAACATTTGTGATACAAAATGGGTCGTTCAGTGACTTCCAGCGTGGTACTGTGATAGGATGCCACCTTTGCAACAAGATGGTTCGTGAAGTTTCATCCCTGCTGGATATTCCACGGTCTACTGTAAGTGATATTATTAGAAAGTGGAAGCATTTAGGAACAACAGCAACTCAGCCACAAAGCAGAAGACCACGTAAAATCACAGAGCGGGGTCACCGACTGCTAAGGCGCATGGTGCGTAAAAGTTGCCAGCGCTCTGCTGATTCCATAGCTGAAGAGTCCTGAACTTCCACTGGCATTAATGTAAGCACAAAAACTGTGCGGCGGGAGCTTAATGGAATGGGTTTCCATGGCCGAGCAGCAGCATGCAAGCCTCACATCACCAAGACCAATGCCAAGCATAGGATGGAGCAGTGCCGCCGAGAGGGGGGGGCGGGTACTAAGGCATGCCAGGGGGCCCGGCCCGGGCCCTTACTGCTGACGTTTTTTGTTTTTTATCTTTTGTGTTTGTTTTTTTTTTTATTAATCTGCAGGGGGGATGGCTTTGCCCCATTCGTTGGTGGGGAGAACAGGGTAGTTAAAAAACAAACAAACAAAAAAAAATACATGATCGCGGCGCCGGCGTCCCTCCTCTCGCCTCCGTTCACACTGATTGTTGGGCATGACGTCATCAAGTCACGCCCGACATTGAGTGAGTAGCGCCGCAGATAAGAGCCTGCAAGCAGGTCAGAAGAAAGAAGAGACGTAAAGAGATGAAAGAAGCCAATAGAATGGTAAGTAAAGGAACTAATGAGAGGAAAGCAGAAAGGCACAGTGTGATTGAAAAAGGGGGGGAGAAAGGCACAGTGTGATTGAAAAAGGGGGGGAGAAAGGCACAGTATGATTGAAAAAAGGGGGGGAGAAAGGCACAGTGTGATTGAAAAAAGGGGGGAGAAAGGCACAGTGTGATTGAAAAAAGGGGGGAGAAAGGCACAGTGTGATTGAAAAAAGGGGGGGAGCAGTATGGCAAAGTGTGATGAAGGGGGGCCAGGTGAAGTGGGAGAACAGCAGCATGGAGGTCGCAGTGTGATCATAAGGGGGCACAGCATGGTTGTGATGAAGAGGTGCAGTGTGATCATAAGGGGGCACAGCGTGGTGATGAAGAAGGGGCACAGTAATGTGTGTGTGATGGCACAGGGGCCTTGTGGCAATGTAGTGTGTGTGAGGTAGGTGGTGGCTATTTATGAGGTGCTATTTTGTTTGTAGAGCGATGGTGGGGCAATTTAGTAGTGGGGACTATTAATTAAAGATGGGGTGGTTGGGGGTTTATTCAATGTGGGGGTGAGTTTGAGGAGAATGAGGTCTCTTTATTAAATGTGACTATGAATTATTTAATGGCAGTGATGGTTGCGGGAAATAGGTAAATATATTAAATGTAAATGCTATTAATTTATTGCTGGGGTTGTTTGCAGGGAGTGAAATAGGTTAATTTATTAAATGAGAATACTATTACATTAATGTTGGGGCTAGAGGAAGGCCTAATTATTATTCGTGGGTGCTATTAATTTAACGCTGGGGCTGGTTTGAATTTTCTAAATGTGCCCATTTTTTTTCCAAATAGGGTCCCCAACATTCCAGGACCCAGACAAGCCGCAACTAAAGAAGCCTGCAGCCACATGTGGTGAAAGTAACAAGACAGGTAGGAGAGAGCAGAAGAGTCTGTGAAATGTTGTGAATCTAGTGGGACAATCCCAATTTTTGTTGACTGTTCTGCCCAATGTAAGGTTGAGACTGTGAACTCTTTATGTACACACTGCATTCTTTATATGCTACACTATGGTGCTAGATGTCCTGAAAGTCAGAAGTGCTGGGACATATGTCATGCTCAATTATAAGGAGGGCCCCATGAAGTTGTTGTATCGGGGCCCGGAATTCCTCTTGGCAGCCCTGGGATGGAGTTCTGTAAAGCACACCGACACTGGACTGTGGAGCAGTGGAAACGTGTTCTGTGGAGTGACAAATCACGCTTCTCTGTTTGGCAGTCAGATGGGCGAGTCTGGGATTGGTGGATGACAGGAGAACATTACCTGCCTGACTGCATTATGCCAACTGTGAAGTTTGGTGGAGGAGGGATAATTGTATGGGGCTGTTTTTCAGGGTTTGGGCTAGGCCCCTTATCTCCAGTGAAGGGCAATCTTAATGCTTCAGCATACCAAGTGATTCTGGACAATGCTATACTTCCAACTTTGTGGCAACAGTTTGGGGAGGGCCCTTTTCTATTACAAAGACATGGTTTGATAAATTCAGTGTGGAAGAACTTGACTGGCCCGCACAGAGCCCTGACCTTAACCCCATCAAACACATTTGGGATGAACTGTATCCGAGACTACGAGCCAGGCCTTCTCGTCTCGTCAGTGCCTGACCTCATAAATGCTCTACAGAAAGAATGGGCACAAATCCCCACAGAAACACTCCAACATCTTGTGGAAAGCCTTCCAAGAAGAGTGGAAGCTGATATCACTGCAAAAGGGGGACCAACTCCATATTAAAGTATATGTATTTGAATACAATGTCATTACAGTCCCTGTTGGTGCAATGGTCAAGTGTCCGAATACCTTTGTCCATATAGTGTATTTCTTGTAGATTGTGCTTATATAAATGTAGCCTCCATCTCATCGCAGTGTGTTTAGTGGGTGCTCTCCACACGTGCATGTATTGTACCTCTTACTCTCCAGGACAGCTCAGTCTCTCTCTTGTGTGACCAGGCTCCGCGGGTTAGTTTGAAATCTCGTTCAGTTGGCAGAGACACGGGTGCCAGGTGCAGCTCACACCACAGTTGTTGTAATAATGACCATCTCCTGATAAACTTCAATCCTTTATTGAACTCCTCCAGCATACACTGAAAGAATCGACAATGGTTCATTGGTTTCACCCAAGAAGCTGACACTCTGGGCCTGATTCATGCTATGACGTACGCATTTGTGTAGCGTATCTTGCGTAGAATAGCTTTGCGCATGTTCAGAAACAGGACTTACACCGATGAACGCAACTGCACGCAAATCATGTCTTACCACAAGTGACACCGCTGCATACACATTTTCTAGCACAGAAAGTGTCTATGCAGGTAAGATACACTATAAAAACACATCGTATATAGAGTACGCATTTAAAGCATCTTTATGAATTTATGTTTAAAATTTAAAAAACAAACTTATTTCTAGCATGGATTATACTGTTAAGAGTTGTTCTTTCTTCTATAAAATATTTTCTATGCGTTCTGATGTGCCCTGATATTGTACTTACACATGTACGTACACTGCAGTCTGTTCTGTCTGTCTACATACGACAAGTAACGTTTAGGTAGAACCTACACAGATTCTATATTACCCCTCCCCCCTGTTCCTAGTTTAAATTCTCTTCCAGCTGCTCAACCATCTCCCCCCAGCACAGCTGCACCTCTGTGGCCGAGAAATGAGCCCAGTCCGGCGAAAAAACCTCAAACCCTCCCCCTTACACCAACTTCTCAGCCACTTACTAACGCTCAGCGCCCAGTGTCTTTCTGGTGCCACCCAACGTATTGTGGAAGCAGGGCCGGTGCTAGGGTCCACGGCGCCCTAGGCATTTTTAAAAAAGCGGCGCCCCCCCCCCCCCCCCGCAAAAATCACCCCCCCCCCGCGCAAAAATCGCCGCCCTCCTCCCTCCACCCTCATCCCTCCTCCCTCCGCCCTCCTCCCTCCTCTCCTTACCTTGTCTCACCACCGCCGCCTCTCTGCTCCGTCTCCTCCCCTCCACTCACTGACACTAGTAAGTGGAGGGGAGGAGACGGAGCAGAGAGGCGGCGGCGGTGACAAAATAGCCTCTTCCCCCCTCCCCGTGCATCTGATGCTGTGCGGCGGCCGTGACAGGTATGGTCAGCGGTCGCCGCACAGTTTTAAAGTATTTTATTATTCTGTAGCGCCCTCCAGGCGCCCTCCAGAGCCCGGCGCCCTAGGCAAGTGCCTAACCTTGCCTAATGGGAGTGCCGGGCCTGTGTGGAAGAGACAACCTCAGATGTCCTTGGTTTAACATTACATTGAAATTTGCGGCTGTCCGCTGTTCGTGTTGAAATGAGTGTTTTTAACTTTTTTTTTTTTTTTTTTAAAACACTTAACGTATTTTGGGATTTTTAAAAAAATAAATAAAAAATCAAACACTGCTGTGATTAAAGTGCGCCATTCACAATGGAAAGCCTGATCTACAAGTTAACGTTTTTAATTTTTTTCTTTTAAAATATTATTTATATCATACTTTTTAATACTATGATTTTTTTTTTTTTAAATCGAACACTGCTGCGTTTGAAGGTCGTCTTTTGAGATTTTTCATTCACATTTCAAGGTTCACCGCTCGCAATAAAAAAATAATAAATGGCGAAATACATAAAATGTAACTCGAACATGCGCAAACCTGCTCGGACGCCGTTGGATCTGCTCGACTTTTTTGATTTTTATTTATTAATGGTTCTAAAATTCCAGAGGGGTGGGGAACCGATACTGCAGGGCTCCTCCCACGTCTGGGCACAGTTTAATCCACACCCTCTCAATCTACGGTAGTTCCTCCACTGATGGATGAAGCTGTGATCTTAGGAGGGGGTGTTCTTCTCTATGCAGCAGACTCTCTGTCTGTAAAACAATTGGAGGGAATTATAGGCAACTTGTACGTTAACATTTTAAACATACTTACCAACTTTCTGAAGTTGGCTTCCGGGAGAGGTGGGCGTGAGGGGGGCGGGGTTCCAAAACTCGCATCATTTTGGACCCGCCCCCCGTGACGTAATGACGCAAACGCGTCATTTTACAGGGGGGGGGGGCAGGGCCAAACGCTGCGATCCCTGGTGAATCGCTGCATTTTGGACCTAATTCTGCCCACTTCACTAGGAAGTGAGCAGATGCGGGAGATTGCCACACTCTCCCGGGAGTCCGTGAGACTCACCCGAAATGCAAGAGTCTCCCGGACATTCCGGGAGAGTTGGCAAGTATGATTTTAAATTTAGTGATCCTGTAATGATTTAATGGCTGTTCTGGTGCAGAGTGTATGTGATGGCTGGGTCTACCACCTGTAGTGATGATGATAATCACGGTACAATGCACATTTAGTGAACGTGGTGAGTCAGCACTCAGTGGCACGCACATGCTGACTCACGGAATAAAAGCAGGCTTTCTCCTGCAGGGAAGGCAGCCTCCCGATTCATAATAATTGCAGTATCAGTTGACAGGTTGTTTGGGGCGTGAGGAGGTTTATTTTTAGCTGCCCTCGAACTGCTTTCAGACTGATGGCAACAGGCTATTCTCCAATTGTTGATTGCAGACTCCGGTCACATGACCCCGTATTCCCTCATGTAACCCTGTGGAAGGATAGAAAGAGTCACAAATGTTAGTGACACGTGAGGCCTGGTTCTTCTGCAAACGTAATGTGGATGCAACTTGCGTTTAAAAAAAAATGCATGTAACTTGCACGCGTCTGTAATCACGTACAAGCGGATCGCAAGAAACGTTTGCATTTGAATCTGGGTGTAAGTATGCTCTGGATATACTTTATTTGCCGTATGCTGACAGACAGAACAGACTGCAGAATAAGCTCATGTATATGTGCAATATAAGCTCACAAGAGAATGCACGGCAAAAAAATATATTTTTCTAAAATAAATGTACAACTAATAATACTATAATCATTAATAAAAATATATGTCAATTTTATTTTTTATTTTTTAACATGAAATACATAAATCAGGATGTTCTTAATGTGTACTGTACATAAAATGCATTGTTATAGTTTATCTTACTTGCAAACACACGTCCTGTGCTATCTAAGCCATCACTATCACTCAGTACTTACACCTGCCCTGTAGCTGGGGCAAGTGATACAGCTACAAATCACGTACCCAATCTGATTGGTTGCTACAGGTAACGCCTCCAACTTTCCTTTTTAGAAGTTTGGTTTATCCCTAACATCCAACTAAAGTGAATCTGTGTTTGCTACATTGCAGGCAAATGGTGTATTCACAGCCACAGCAGCAAGGGTAAAGGACGAGGCAGTTGGGGGACGGTGTTGATCTCACCAACCTGTTATTGAAGATTTCACAGCTTGGTACTGGATTCTTGTCTGGATCCTGGAATGTTGGGGCTTGTTTGGAGAAAGTATAGTTACATGAAATATGAAGAGTTGAGCAATAAATGAACATAGTACTTAACACAGACTACGCAGTATATACTACATACATCCAACTGTCAAAAGGGATGCACATTACCCTTAATTTGAAGAATGAATAAACAGTCCATAAAACAAACTGGACATGCCCAGATCAGTCATCCAAAAATGCCTCCACATGCCATTCACTTGCTCCAAAACTCCACCTCAGCCAACTCAGACGTCCCACATGCTCCAAAATAGCCTCACATGCCATCAGACCCACACTTGTCACAAAACTGCACCCAGACTAACTCTCAGATGCCACAAAACTCCCCCACATGCCAATTAGACCTCCCCACATGCCATCAGACCTCCCCACATGCCCATCAGACCTCCCCACATGCCATCAGACCTCTCAATGTGCCCTTCAGACCTCCGCACATGCCCATCAGACCTCCCCACATGCCCATCAGACCTCCCCACATGCCATCAGACCTCTCAACGTGCCCTTCAGACCTCCGCACATGCCCATTAGATCTCCCCACATGCTCATTAGACCACCCCACATACCCATCAGACCTCCCCACATACCCATCAGACCGCCCCGCATTTCCATATGATGCGGGAAGAGAGGTCTGTCACACCATTGTTAAATATTTTTTGTGATTACTAAATGAAGATTATAATAGACCACGAGGCTTTATTATGCGCTATATACCATGAGCACATGCTTGAATCCATCGCCTGTGATTCTACTTCCTATAGGTAGTAAGTTTACATAGTGTCTAATCCTAGGAAAGTATGGAAACATTACCCAATACAGAATAGTGACTGACACTCACCAGTGACCAGCTGCACTCAGGTGACAGGTCAGCCCAGCACCTGCCTTTACCATGTCATATACGCTGATTGGTCAACCCAGCACCTGCCTTTACTATCTCATATACGCTGATTGGTCAGCCCAGCACCTTCCTTTACCATGTCATATACGCTGATTGGTCAGCCCAGCACCTGCCTTTACCATGTCATATACGCTGATTGGTCAGCGCAGCACCTGCCTTTACTATCTCATATACGCTGATTGGTCAGCCCAGCACCTTCCTTTACCATGTCATATACGCTGATTGGTCAGCCCAGCACCTTCCTTTACCATGTCATATACGCTGATTGGTCAGCCCAGCACCTTCCTTTACCATGTCATATACGCTGATTGGTCAGCCCAGCACTTGCCTTTACCATGTCATATACGCTGATTGGTCAGCGCAGCACCTGCCTTTACTATCTCATATATACGCTGATTGGTCAGCCCAGCACCTTCCTTTACCATGTCATATACGCTGATTGGTCAGCCCAGCACCTTCCTTTACCATGTCATATACGCTGATTGGTCAGCCCAGCACTTGCCTTTACCATGTCATATACGCTGATTGGTCAGCCCAGCACCTGCCTTTACTATCTCATATACGCTGATTGGTCAGCCCAGCACCTGCCTTTACCATGTCATATACGCTGATTGGTCAGCCCAGCACCTGCCTTTACCATGTCATATACGCTGATTGGTCAGCGCAGCACCTGCCTTTACTATCTCATATACGCTGATTGGTCAACCCAGCACCTGCCTTTACCATGTCATATACGCTGATTGGTCAGCCCAGCACCTGCCTTTACTATCTCATATACGCTGATTGGTCAGCCCAGCACCTGCCTTTACCATGTCATATACGCTGATTGGTCAGCCCAGCACCTGCCTTTACCATGTCATATACGCTGATTGGTCAGCCCAGCACCTGCCTTTACTATCTCATATACGCTGATTGGTCAGCCCAGCACCTGCCTTTACCATGTCATATACGCTGATTGGTCAGCCCAGCACCTGCCTTTACCATGTCATATACGCTGATTGGTCAGCCCAGCACCTGCCTTTACCATGTCATATACGCTGATTGGTCAGCGCAGCACCTGCCTTTACTATCTCATATACGCTGATTGGTCAGCCCAGCACCTTCCTTTACCATGTCATATACGCTGATTGGTCAGCCCAGCACCTTCCTTTACCATGTCATATACGCTGATTGGTCAGCCCAGCACCTTCCTTTACCATGTCATATACGCTGATTGGTCAGCCCAGCACTTGCCTTTACCATGTCATATACGCTGATTGGTCAGCGCAGCACCTGCCTTTACTATCTCATATATACGCTGATTGGTCAGCCCAGCACCTTCCTTTACCATGTCATATACGCTGATTGGTCAGCCCAGCACCTTCCTTTACCATGTCATATACGCTGATTGGTCAGCCCAGCACTTGCCTTTACCATGTCATATACGCTGATTGGTCAGCCCAGCACCTGCCTTTACCATGTCATATACGCTGATTGGTCAGCCCAGCACCTGCCTTTACTATCTCATATACGCTGATTGGTCAGCCCAGCACCTGCCTTTACCATGTCATATACGCTGATTGGTCAGCCCAGCACCTGCCTTTACTATCTCATATACGCTGATTGGTCAGCCCAGCACCTGCCTTTACCATGTCATATACGCTGATTGGTCAGCCCAGCACCTGCCTTTACCATGTCATATACGCTGATTGGTCAGCGCAGCACCTGCCTTTACTATCTCATATACGCTGATTGGTCAGCCCAGCACCTGCCTTTACCATGTCATATACGCTGATTGGTCAGCCCAGCACCTGCCTTTACTATCTCATATACGCTGATTGGTCAGCCCAGCACCTGCCTTTACCATGTCATATACGCTGATTGGTCAGCCCAGCACCTGCCTTTACCATGTCATATACGCTGATTGGTCAGCCCAGCACCTGCCTTTACTATCTCATATATACGCTGATTGGTCAGCCCAGCACTTGCCTTTACCATGTCATATACGCTGATTGGTCAGCCCAGCACCTGCCTTTACCATGTCATATACGCTGATTGGTCAGCGCAGCACCTGCCTTTACCATGTCATATACGCTGATTAGTCAGTCCAGGACATACATGAGACATCTAGATCTGAGAATGTGGGTGTGCATGAGAGATCTAGATCTGGGAAATGAGGACATGCATGAGAGTTCTAGATGTAAGAATATGAACATAGATGAGAGTTCTAGGGTGCGAAGGGCTGAGAGTACACTTCAGAGGAAGTGCCAGAGCTCCAAGCAAGTGGGGTATCACCCCGCAGAGGAGGGGTGAGATGCCCATCATTATATATGCAAGTACCCTAAGGAATGGTACAGGGGAACTGAGAGGATGTGAACGGTCTTATTAACGTATTGAGATATGACTAAGATCTGTGCTGGAGGGAGAAAAGAGCTGTACAAATTTATTTTAGTGTTATTTGCAACCTAAGTATCATGCTGGAGTGAATAGGGGTGTAAATAAAGATGAAATAAAGTGATATTTTGTGATAGCGAAGGTCTGAAGCCCAACTTATTGTGACTTTTATTGCATTGCACCCCCAAGTTACATCACCTGTGTCCAAACACCTTCATAGAGACTTTGTTGAAAAACCTGCATGTGCGGAGACCCTGTGCTCAGTTATACCCAAAGAGCTAGCCAGGGCGTAGAGAAGCTAGATGTGAGAATGAGGAAATGTGTGAAAATTCAAGATTTGAGAATGAGGAAATTCTAGATGTCAGAATGAGGGAACACCTGAGAGTTCTAGATGTGAGAATACAGGCGTGGATCAGGGGTACACTTGATGTTAGAGTCACCATCAGTGGGGTACTAGGAGTACAGTGGTATGCAGCCGCTCCCCCACCTCTTTTTATTACAGCCCTCTCCCCTTACTTTAGCCCAAACAGTATGGTTCGTCAGCATTGACTTCCCCTTTTCTTTACATGGTGAAGTCTAATTACCTAGAATAAGCAATACCTGTTCTGCTATCGCCATTCTGAGATTAGAATCATTATAAAGGGCCTCATTCATTAAGGATCTTAACTTAAGAAACTTCTTATTTAAGTCTCCTGGACAAAACCATGTTACAATGCAAGGGGTGCAAATTAGTTTTCTGTTTTGCACATAAGTTAAATACTGACTGTTTTTTCATGTAGCACACAAATATCAGTGTACAAATAAGCTATTAAGTATTTGTGTGCTACATGAAAAAACATTCAGTATTTAACTTATGTGCAAAACAAAATACTAATTTGCACCCCTTGCATTGTAAAATGGTTTTGTCCAGGAGACTTAAATAAGAAGTTTCTTAAGTTAAGATCCTTAATGAATCAGGTCCAAAATGCTTTATTCTGTGAATAGAGCATTTTCTTAAAATTAAAGTTTAAAAAATATATTTTTTAATAAGTTATTATTTTTAACCTTTTTATTTATTTTTTTTCCACAATAGTGGAACAGAAAGCTCAAGTCTCTACACATGGGGCTAAATCAATTAGCCTGGGATAAGTTATTATTATTATTATTCTTTATTTATAAGGCGCCACAAGGTTTCCGCAGCTCCGTACAAAATACAAGATACAGTACAAACAGTAGACCAAGGAGGGTACAACAGTAAAACAAGTAAAACCAAGACTTCAATAGCTCCAAGCATAGCAAGTACAGTGACATTGCAGAAGAATAAATGGTCATGAGACAGGAGGGAAGAGGGCTCTGCTCGTGACATCTTACATACTAACGGGAGGGGAAACGGACAGCAGGCACAAGAGGAGTCATTGGAGGGGGTCAAGTGCAAGAGGAGTCAGGTAAGTGGGAGGTGAGCAGAACAAGGATGGAGAAGGTAGGTGGATGTGTGGTGGTTGAGACGGATGAGATTTCCTTCCCTTACCTTGTCCTCCAGACACGAGTCAGGTTCTTTTCTGTTCGGATATCCGGTGGTCAGGAGATAAATACTTCAATGAAAGGGACAAGGATTGATTAAACAACTTGGGTTTATTAAGAATGTGGTAAGGATAATTTTGGTAAGCCACCGCGACACTGACCCCTTCAGCTCAATGGTAATGACAAAATAATCGTTTGATCAACTTAGAGCACAATAGCATTTAACATATAATATACACTTGGTGAGTACAAGGCACAATAGCGATAACATCTTCAATATCAATAAATCAATTTTTAGGTAAATCACTTAACATTAACATGCATCTAAAACATTTGGTGCACCAATATTATCCCCGGTAACGTTACCATATTTTACACTCAGTCCTGGGTTGAACTGTGCACAAGAATTTTGTAGTGTTTAAATATCCTGCAGAGGTTTCCAGAAGGTTTAAAAATCCAGATTAAGTCTCTGTACTTTCTCTCTAAAAGGTAGATGTTAAACTGTAGGCAGTGTTAAAGATTATAACAAAACACAGGACTGTGGCTCAATTCAGTCACAAGATGGCACTGTTCTCTCATCACTCTTCCCTCTGACGCTGGGGGGTGTGCAGTACACTGCAGGCTAGGATTTTACCTTGAAAAGGTTCTGCAGTTCGTGGAAACTGTGTTGGATGCCCCACTGTGTGTCTCCAGCCGTGTGTGCTGCCAATATCACCAATTCCAGCAGCAGATCAGTCTCTCATGTCAGCTTCCCCTTTCTTGTTGCTATATCACACACTCCTCCTTCCTGCACATCCTCCTGGGTACGAACTTTCAGTTCAACTGTCAACTGTCATTCCCACTGTGTCTTCTTCAGCCTCTAGTAACCCCTTGTAGTCCTGCATTTTAAAAGTGTTTATGCACTTCCTCTGTGCTGTTTAATAGGGCTTTGGGGCACCACAGATGGCTGGTAGGGCTTGAGGAACAGATGGGGTTTTGAAAGCCCTTTTGAACGTGCTGAGATTAGGGGACAGATGAATGGTGGGAGAGAGGTCGTTCCAGTGGATGGGGGCAGTAAGGGAGAAGTTTTGAATTCTGGTGTGGGATGAGGTGATCAGTGTGGAGGAGAGGCAACGGTCATTGGCCGACTGTACGGAACGGGTGGGAGTGTGGATGGAGAGGAGGTTAGAGATATAAGGTGCAGTGGAGTGGGAGAGGGCCTTGTAGGTGACGGTGAGGAGTTTAAAGAGGATTCTGTAGGGGGAAGGGGGCCAGTGTAAGGTAAGGCAGAGAGGGGAGGCAGAGGAAGAGCAGCGTGAGAGAAAGATAAGTCTTGCAGCCGCATTGAGAATAGAGCGAAGGGGGGGCGAGATGTGAGTGTGGGAGGTCAGTGAGAAAAAAGTTACAGTCATCGAGACGGGAAATAATGGGAGCATGGATAATGGTTTTGGCGGCATTCTGAGAGAGGAAGGGCCGGATGAGGGCACTGTTCCACAGTTGGAAGCAACAGGATTGGGCAAGAAATTGAATGTGGGGGGCAAAAGAGATGGAGGAGTCGAGGGTGACACCCAGGACTGGAGACCAAGGGAAGAGATGACATCACCCAATGAGGTATCATACAGTGGAGAAGAGGGCCAAGAATGGACTAAAATGTGGAGGACTGAGGTGGGGGGGGGGGGGGTGAGGATGAGTCAGGAGCCGTTGGCAAGGTAGGAGGTGAACCATATGAGGACAGTGCCAGAGATTATTAGTGATGACGGCTGTGTATACAGCTAGAACAATGCAAACAAGAGCAACTGTAAAAATGCATTTTATGTACAGTTTATATTGCTAACATTCTGAAAAATACAATTTGTTGAATTTGTTGTTTTAAAAAAAAATGTTTTTTCATTAATGTCTTTATTATTTGCAGTTGATAATAACTGAATCACTTCTTTGTGCGTTCAGCTGGGCACGCTACCCGTTGTAACCCAACCGTTGAAGCTGGAGCCAGACGTGCTCCCGTCTTCCTGGATGTCACGATTTCCAATATGGTGGATTCCAATTGTCAGCCAGAAGAGGCGGAGTCGCTGAGTCTAATGAGCCCCCCCTCCCATTTTCACCAGGAACTGTCACAAGGTGGTATGGATTTTGCTAACGGGAGCTCGCAGAATGCGGCCCTCTGAACTGCTGTCTGGTGTAACGGAGATAGGTGACCGTGTAAAAGGAAGCAGCATTGTATGTCAACAATCTGGGGTCTGGTGTACAAACGGAAAGCAAAGTACCTAACCAGAATCCAAGATAATAGCCAGTATCTAGCCAAGATCCAACCAGGAATTCCAAGAGAAACACAGGGAACAAGGGAGCCAGGCGCTATGGTAGAAAACCTGTTGCTCTGACACTGATGTAGGGTTCAGAGCAGACTTAAATAGTGTCTCCAACTTGAATAGACTGCCTGCGCAGCTGCGGTCACAAGACAATGAGCATATAAACCTATAGCCCCACGCCTGCTGTATACAGCCGGTGCGATTGAAAAAGGCATCGCTGGCCCTGCGGCACGGAGAAGGTAAGTCCAGAAGCTTGTGACACTGGGGTGATTATGCATGTCGCTGCTTGCTCCCCCCTATTGCTATACCTTGAGGGTTTTCTCCCACCCCCGGGGTCTATGACAAAAAGATGGACAGAGAGATAATATTACAATCAAAGTCTGCCTGATAAAAAACACACCACGGCAATATACTATTTAAAACCAATGCAAACAATCAAATATGGCCTTCTACTGTTTTTTTATTTTGTCCCCCCTTTCTACTCGCCACTATACTGTGGGTTGCTCTGCAGCCATACCCCCTGTCCCACTCCAGTGCCATTCAACGCCTTCACCCCCATAAATTGTAAGAAATGTGAATTTACAATTACACTGCAGAATGCCATTCTGTGGAATATCCAAACAAAAGCGGAAATTTTAGATTTGCACCTCTGCGAATTGTCCTCCAAAACTCGATTCATGTGAACATTTGTGGCAACTTCTTTCATGTCCAGTAGAAATATTTAATTCTGCAGCATCATTTAGCTAAAACAACTACCGTTTTAAATGGCCATCGTTAATTTGGGGCTCTGGCCCCATCCACCCCAAGGTAGTCCAGGTCCTTTGTACAATCCTCAACCATCTTGACGCCCTTGCCCATGATCTTCACACAGTGGAGGCAGACATTTTGTAGGTTGAACCAATATTCAGTCTAGCAATTTAGTACCAACTAGAGATATCACAAGGTACCTCGTACCTCAGCGCGAGGTTCAGTCCACAAAAAATATCCACCTCCATTATGTGTAGGTGACGAGTTTAGATGACTTTGTTATTGCGTTTAAAGTGCCTCACACAGAAAAATTAGACTTCTGGGGGGAAATGTATTAAGCAGCGGATTTTGCAAGTCGCCGATATTCGCAACTTCGCAGGGGAAATTTAAAACGTTTTGCCTTGAAAGCCATTGCCGTTTTAAATTTCCCCTGCAAAGTCGCCGAATATTGCAGGATCAGAATCAGGGGCCTGATTCATTAAGGCTCTTAACTTCAGAAACTTCTTATTTCAGTCTCCTGGACAAAATCATGTTACAATGCAAGGGGTGCAAATTAGTTTTCTGTTTTGCACATAAGTTAAATACTGACTGTTTTTTCATGTAGCACACAAATACTTGATAGCTTATTTGTACACTGAAATTTAAAGTTGATATTTGTGTGCTACATGAATAAACAGTCAGTATTTAACTTATGTGCAAAACAGAATACTAATTTGCACCCCTTGCATTGTAACATGGTTTTGTCCAGGAGACTGAAATAAGAAGTTTCTGAAGTTAAGATCCTTAAAGAATCAGGCCCCAGATGCTTAATACATTTACCCCCTGGACTGGAATAATTATGATACATATCTACAGCCTATTAATTATTCCTTAAACCATGTAAAAATGGCTTTTTCTGCAACGATTAGGCATTTTTAAGTATCATAGTTATTTAACAAAAACCTATGGCAGGAGATATCATAGATTACTCCTGCATTAGGCGAAGTATTGCATTACACTGCACTCCCCATAATGTTCAATGAGATCTGTGGTCTGGGCCAATTTATCAAGCTCGGCCCCGATGGCTAACATCATTTGAAGATGGCTTTAGCTGTTTTGCCCTTTGGGGATAGCATCGCATGTGAGGGATCTTTGGATCTTCCTCTTAAAGTCATTGCTGAAACAGATTCTTATTGGATGTGCTGTCCTGGGATAATTTTTTATTAAATCGCTGATTAACGGGGGAAATGGGTCCATTAATAAATAGGACCCCAAAAGTCACCAAATGAAATAAATAATAGTTAATGTTATTAGAAATTTAGGAACCGAAACCGATTTTTAAGAGTAAATGGAAGAATTTTATCCAAACAAATCTACACATTAGACCACAGAGCTACAATTTGTAAGGACATAAATAATAAAAATAATAATAAATAGTAATAATAATAGATAAATATGAATGATGCAGGAAGGATTTGGGGGCGAGGTTGATAATGAGAAAAGAGGGACAGTTTGATAGGTAATAATTAATGATAATGATAATAATAATAATAATAATAATAATAATAATAATAGATAAATAAGTTGTAGGAATGATTGGGGGGCTATGGCACATAGTGGGGGCTATGGCACATAGTGGGGGCTGACACATTCCTGTCAGGTCTATGTAATAATAATAATAATAATAATAATAATAATAATTATAGATAAATAAGTTGTAGGAATGATTGGGGGGCTATGGCACATAGTGGGGGCTATGGCACATAGTGGGGGCTGACACATTCCTGTCAGGTGTATGTAGTAATAATAATAATAATAATAATAATAATAATTATAGATAAATAAGTTGTAGGAAGAATTGGGGGCTATGACACATAATGGGGGCTGACACATTCCTATCAGGTACATGTAATAATAATAATAATAATAATTATAAATAAGTTGTAGGAATGATTGGGGGGCTATGACACATAGAGGGGGCTGACACATTCCTGTCAGGTGTATGTAATAATAATAATAATAATAATTAATAATAATAATAATTAATTATAAATAAGTTGTAGGAATGATTGGGGGGCTGTGACACATAGTGGGGCTGACACATTCCTGTCAGGTGTATGTAATAATAATAATAATTATAGATAAATAAGTCACAGGAAGGATTGGGGGCTGTGACACATAGTGGGGGCTATGACACATAGTGGGAGCTGACACATTCCTGTCATGTGTGTGCTCAGTGACTGTTACATGCCTCAGACATGTCAGCACACACACATGACACACATGTCACTCAGCCCCCTCCCGCCTCTCTGGGCGGCGTCATGACGTCAGCGCGTCGGTGACGTCACAAAAGGAACTGGCAGAGCCCCGCTCAGGTCCAGCTGGAGCCCGCAGCAGTCACAGAGTCACCCCCGGACCCCTCAGCCCGAACCTCCGCCTCACCCGACCTCACATCTCCCCCGGACCTCGCGTGATCCCCCGCCCGCCCGGAGGAGACGGAGCCCGGCCTACAGACAGGCCTGAGGGGGGCAGCGAGGCCTTGTCCACCCCACAGTCCGGGCAGCTGCTTGTTCCGGCCTGAGGAGAGCGCCAACATCGGGACTGTGTGTGTGTGGTGGGGGGGAGGGTGATCAGCCCAGGCCTGGGGCCACACAGAGGGCCCCATCTATAGAGCCAGCATCTCCTGGAGGCTCCTCATAGTGCAGACTGTGGGGCCACACAGGGACCCCCTGATAATATCCCCCCAGGGGCACAGGAAGACTCCCACAGGAAGCACCCCAAGAGCTGACACTCACTGGCTGCTAGAGGCGAAGGAGATCTCCCAGCAGCCCCTTCTCCTGTGTTATACAGGGATATCCTGTATTCCTGGTACTGCTGGTCCTGAGAGTGGTCCCTGTGCTTATCTGCTGTTCTTCAAGGTCCAGGACTAGTCCCGCACCCCCCTCCCCCGCCGTAGCCCACCATGGCCCAGCAACAGATGACCAGCTCGCAGAAGGCCCTGATGCTGGAGCTCAAGTCGCTGCAGGAGGAGCCGGTCGAGGGCTTTCGTATCACGTTGGTGGATGAAAGCGACCTGTACAACTGGGAAGTGGCCATCTTTGGGCCCCCCAATACTCTATATGAAGGGGGATACTTTAAGGTGAGTATGGTAATAATAATGTTTGACCCTAACTTTATATACAGGTCACTGGCCCCAACAAAATAATCATACAGCGTTATAGCGGAGGCATAGTCGGTAGCGCTGCCCATTAATGGCTTATGTTGGGTCCCCCATAGATGTACTGGCCGATTCCATAGGAAAAACACTATTTAGGGCAGGCCTGTCCACCCTGCGGCCCTCCAGATGTTGTGAAACTACAAGTCCCAGCATGCCCTTCCAGCTATCAACAGGTTGTCTACTGGCAAAGCATGCTGGGGCTTGTAGTTTCACAACACCTGGAGGTCCGCAGGTTGGACAGGCCTGATTTAGGGGAAATAGGAGTTTGTTTCTATAGATGTTAGGGGTTTTCAGTATTCTGGTGATTACATAGATTAGTCTAAAGGTTTGTTTAAACGTTTAGTCTCAGACACGCATTGGGGTGGATACTATTGCGACATCACTGATAAAACTTGTTTCTTATTTAAATCTACATTAAATATAGATGAGCATGACATCCCTGTTTTATCCCTTAATGATTCTGTTGGGTAAGTTACTTCCTAGCAGCTGCTCTGGTATCGTCTAATGTTGTTGTGTTAAGGTCTTGTGTAATACTTTTGTGCTGAAAAAGTACGTGCCATTCAGGCCTGCCACTAATATACACCTCCTGACTGCTCGTGTAACCAGAGGGAGCAACAATCCAGGGTGTATCTGTAATAGCAACATTGATGTCCTGTCAGTTAACTCCTGCTGTGTTTCTTTTTTACTTTAAATATATATAAGGCCCATGTGTAGTCTGCAGCATTGTTCTATTGGACTTGGTGGGGGAGGGGCTGGTAAACATACATTGATAATATAGAAAGACAGGTTAGATGACTCTGATCGAATTTGTTGATATGGATTACCTGCCGATCCCGCTTACCAATCAAGCTTTTTGGCTCTTTAAACGCTAAAGTAAATACAGGCATTCACATAAAGGTATTAATATTCATTATGCTGCAGTTTAAAGACCTTAAATCAGATTGTTTTGTAGTCTTAATAAGTCTGGTGCATTTATATATAAACTTTGTTTTATTTTTAGTATGACTCGCCTATGCTTTTATGTGTAGTCATGCTCTATAGCAGTGTTGGCTAACCTGTGACACTCCAGGTGTTTGTGAAACTACAAGTCCCAGCATGCTTTGCCAATATATAGCAGCTTATTGCTGGAAGGGTATGCTGGGACTTGTAGTTTCACAAACACCTGGAGTGTCACAGGTTAGCCAACACTGCCCTATAGGGTAGGGAAGTCGGATGTGCTGCAGAGTTCTGTATCCTCACCCGGTAATGTTAAATTATTGGGTGCCTTTTAGATAATCCAAGAAAATCTTCAATGAGCGCAAATCTGATTTATAAACGGTGCATTAGCAGGAAACTAGTCTTCGGTCTTTCAAGCTCTTGGTGAAAGATCGTCTTGTGTCATCATCCTCTGGTAGAACGTTTGGTAGTGATCAGCGGTAACTTTTTTTTTTTACAATGAAACCACTTCAGATACTGGCTACTGTTGTACTCAAGATATCCACAATCCCAGTTTGCAGCAGAAGCAATGTTGTGGGTGGACCAGTATTCATAAGAATACAGCCTCGTATCAATAGAAACCAGTGACGTCACAAAGTATCGCACACCTCAGTGATAAGTTCTACAGGATGCACAGAGGTTGTGTCGTTCCCTGAAAACACACCTAGGGCTAGATTTACTAAACTGCGGGTTTGAAAAAGTGGAGATGTTGCCTATGGCAACCAATCAGATTCTAACTTTCATTTATTTAATGCATTCTACAAAATGACAGCTAGAATCTGATTGGTTGCTATAGGCAACATCTCCACTTTTTCAATCCCGCAGTTTAGTAAATATACCCCTAAGTGGCACTTAGTGATCTCTCTAGTGATGCACGCTCTAAGAGGGAGGTTTACATCTGCGTATAGATTTCTGCAGTTGTGTTCTTGCACACTACAAACCTGCTTCAGGGCTACTTTTCATGTCCAGTTCTGGGAATACTGCATTTTCATGTGCATTTTTTTCAGGCTGCCTCTTAGACACGGCAATGTTGGCAATAGAGATGTAAAAGGTACAAATACTATCTTGCAATTTTTTTTCATACTTTTTGAAAAACCAGCACGGCAAGTATTGACATGTTCGCTTTAAAAAGCATATTGGAAAAAAGCAGGCAGATGTTTCTCTTTTAATTCGCCCACGTAAACAAGTGAATAGAAATCCATTATTTATAACGGTGACACGTTTACAAGCATTTAAGCACAAATATTCAATGTGAGAAGAACAACCACGAAAAATATACTGAATGATCCTTAAATTTGAAACATGTTGGTTTTTGGAAATGACGTTTCTGTCCTCTCTGGACTCTTTATCAAGATGTGCAGTGTGACTCTTTGGTTTTCTGTGGCTTTAAAATGTGCCTGAGCGTGTGCTGCCATGTTTCATTCTGGCGAATATCCTGTGTATTCTGTACAGCAGATAAGGCTGTTTGCCATCTGGCTAAAATAGTGCGGTTACTAGTTTTAGGTTGGGTACACACTACAGTGTTTTCAGCAGATTATCGGGCCAATCACATGATAAACGACCATTCGGCCTGATATCCCATTATTGTGTACGCTGCAGTGATCGGTTATCGTTTCAAAGCTCATCGTATCGTTTCATTAAAATTTTGAACCAAACTGAAAATCTCATTCGACAGTGGAACAATGTTGTTCCAATTCTGCAGTGTGTATGTACTCAGGATCGGCAGTGTCCAGAGATCTCTATGGAGTGTGCAGAGTTACCCTCTTTTCAGCCGATGGTTATGACAGATGAAGATCACAGATCTGAAGGTAAATCTTGTAAAACCTGCTTAGTGTGTACACAGGAATCGGCTGCTGATCGGGACTTTTTTTTTTTTTTCATCTTAAATTTTTTTTAATTGGTAAAATTGTTAAGGATCTCTCATCGGGAGAAATTTTGTATACTCTGTACCCAGCCTTACACAGTTCAAAGCATGTAAACGGATGTGCACCATACCCAACTCTTACCAGTGATTAACACACCAGTGGCCTAAATAAGCTGCACCCGTGCGTGCCATGGCCTTTGAGTCATTATTAAAGCTGCTATTTTGTTCTGGTGCCCAGCTTACTGGGACTGGATTTTTCATGGCGTCCTGTAATGTGTTTTTGTGACTGATGTTGAGCATCAGTGCTTTCTATCTGTGAAGTTATCATCACCATTTATTTATATAGCGCCACTGATTCCGCAGCGCTGTACAGGGAACTCATTCACATCAGTCCCTGTCCCATTGGAGCTTACAGTCTAAATTCCCTAATATACAGACAGACAGACAGACAGACAGACAGACAGACAGACAGACAGACAGACAGACAGACAGACAGACAGACAGACAGACAGACAGACAGACAGACAGACAGACAGACAGACAGACAGACAGATTAGCCAGTTAACCTACTAGTATGTCTTTGGGGTGTGGGAGGAAACCAGAGCACCTGGAAGTTATCAGATCATTTTTACATAGGCTGCTCTGTATTCTGGTATCTGTTCATTCTAAATCTCTTACTGAAGTGGTTTGGATAATACAAGTTGTATTTCACTAAATAAAATCTTACTTTAAAGGCAGAATTCAAATCTGATGGGACCACTGTGTAATATTCGTGGGTTACTGAAGTGTGGCTTAGAAGAGTGTAAGATTTGTCATCTTAAGGATACTAGACTGCGCGGATACCTTAGGTGCTCACAATGACCTGCGTTAGCGATCTAGTCTTGAGCATAGTGGACAGATACAAGATAAAACTCTATTGTTAATAGTAGTATCTTCTCAACAGATCATTATCTTGGCTGTGTCAGGCTTACTTGCCCGATATCTAGGTGTATATGTCCAGAATTTCACACGTGGACAAATGCCTCCTTCCTCAAACACTCAGTGCTGCTGTGAGCGTTGTTCCCTGACTAGAAGAGGTGGTACTATCTTTGATCACTTCAAAACTGGGGATGGCTGAATAAAGGTTCTCTGACACTATTCAAACACTTTTCTTTACTTAGAATGATCGGGATTGTTAATAGGACAACTGCACAAGTGTCCTAAACCTAAAATCCAGGGTGGCTTATATAAGAGCTACAAATGTATGTAGAAGTGTCAGGATCTTATCGCGGTGGAAGTTAAGTTATATTTGGGGTGTAGGTGGGAAGAAGTTTCTCTGCGCACAGACTTCCTCTCAATAATCCTTTTGAAAAACACTTTAGCAACCTTCCGTTAACATGAAATGGTTGATGGCTGAAAGCAATAGCTTCTCCTTGGCTGCACAGCAAATGCAAACATGTCAAACCTCTCAAATTTGGGAGCTTTTAGATACAAGTTTGAATGTTCTTGTTGGTAGCCCTTTGTCATTAAACAAACACTAAAAACACACACACAAAGTCCACCTTTTGGACGTGTGTGTTCAGATTAGACTTGATGCCATTACTGGGATCTCCCTGAAGCAACAAGAACATCTGAGCGATTAGACAAATTTTTCTCCCCACAGTGCCCATCTTATTACATAATCCAACATGGGTTTAGGTGTCGCTAACTCCCAATACTGCATGTTTAGAAGGAAAGGGGGGGGGGGAGTGTTGGACGTTTCAAAAGGTTTAATTTATAATTTGTACTTCTACTATTCATAGAAATACATATGCTAAAACACTTAACACAAGTTAAAACTGCAAAAACAAAGTGCTTATAGTGCAGGGCTAAAGGGGGTTAAATCACCGGCGCTAGGTGAAATGTTATCAGTTTTGCTATTAAAATAAAAATTGTATTTTAATGTGTGCGTTGCAGCATGAAAGGGGTTAAACCCTGGCGCTAGGTGCTGGGGACTAAGCAGCATGCATATGTGTATTTTAAATAAAAATGTATATCATGTGTAGGCGCTGGTAAAGAACCAGCGCTCAGCGCCGGAAGTGTAAGTGTGTATTGAATGTGTGTGTTAAATATAAAGTGTATAATAAAGAAAACATACTTGCCTTGTTCTGGGGCTGTAGAAAGCCCTGGATACCCTTCACCCTCTGGCAGCCAGCTTCTGTGGCTACCGGAGGGGCTTAGCATCCAGCCTCCTGGAATTCAATGGGTCCAGGAGGTGCCTCCTGGGGGTCTCAAGAAGCTAAGTCTATTGCTGGAGCTCAAAGAGCAGGAGCTGCTTCCCCGGGACCTGGTCTCTCCCTCTCTGGTACTATGTTCGGCCAGGAGGGAGAGTCAGACCCCGGAGCCCAGTTCCTGGAAGAAATTTTGAATGGGAGATTTAAAAGATAAATCTCTCGCCCCAGTCAATGGCCCCTATTGGCAGCTCATGGACAAGGAGGGGGGGGGGGTATACTTCCCCTAGCCACCAGCAGCAGTGTTCAAAGGTGTTAAGCTATCTAAGGTTGATTCACGTGCAGGCTGCATGAATCAACCTGGATTGGTTAAAGGGACAGGAGGACGGATTAACTTCTTCTAAGACTAGTTTCCAAATGTGTATAAAAAAGGCACTGCTTTCTCTTAAAAAATCGTTTGTTTCTTCTGAGCTCCTGAACATTGGTACCTTTAAACCAATGTGAACTGTCTTTCTTAGGACTACTTGAGCAAATAAGCATCACTTGCTTCAAAGACCTGCTTGACAACTTTTCCATGTTGAAATTCCTGTGACCTATAGATTAGACCCAAATCTAATCCGTTCTCTGCTGTTCTGAGGTTTGGACCCAATTTTCTGGTACCACTGCTCTGCCTGCTATCAAGCAGCTTTGGCCAGTGTGATAAGCCAGGGGGGATCCATCCACAGCAACCTGATCCATAATAAAGAGGACAGGGGTACACTAGCAGTGACCGTTGCCCAGAAGGAACCCCGTTCTGGATGCTGGTAAGGAGTCCAGTGGTGGTAGCAGCTTAAGCCCCTCCTACTGTGGTTCGAGGGTGCATTTGGGATAAAGAAAGGAAACGGTGGCGCAGTAAGACCAGCTGGCCTACGCTGACCTATATGCTTTAAACACCATTAAAATGCAGATAAAATCAGATGCACTTGCCTTCCAGGTTTAGGGACCTACATCTAGGGCTGGCTTGTGAGCCACACCTAAAAAGGCCTTATATAGGCTTGATGGACAGTTGCCAAGACAACACAATATTTGAATCAAAATAAGCCTGCGCACAGTTAATGCCTCATTGTACATGGTATCTGCTGCATAGCAATAAAAATGTGTGTGTGTGTGTATATATATATATATATATATATATATATATATATATATATATATATATATATATATATATATATATATATATATATTCATTCATTGAGAGTATAGTAGCTGAGTAATTTATGTAAGGTTGTAGTGTTTAGCATGGTGAAAGGACTGTATAAAGAGACATTATTTAAGGATGTGTATAAAAGTGCGAGTCTGTAACGAGTGTATCCAGGAACAGAATATGAAGATAGCGTGCATTAAGATGTAACCGCAGGATTTATTCACACACAAAACAAAGGCCATTGTCTGTATTTCAGGCATCTTTAGAGAATGTTGGTGACTCTACTCAGGCCGACACTGATATTCAGGCCTGCATGGTCTCTCTCTCCCGTGAGATGGGCTCCTCTGTCTGAGGATTACTTGGGTTACATCGCCCTATTGAATGCTTTGCAGCAGTGGTTGTGAGGTCTGGAAGTGTTTATCTAATCACTCTGCGATCACTGGAATGTGGGTGCAGTTCAAGCAGACCTTGGTGCATTGAATTTGGGGTTCTATGTATAAACGGATAATTCCTCAGTGATCACTATTTTGAGGTCCCCTTATCAGTGAATGCAGTGCTGGGCAATGCACCCTGTGTGACTGTATAACTGCTTGTGAGTACTTACCCTGTGACATCTCTTCAGTGACAGCTGTAATCGCAACTATTAACCCCGCTCAGGAGCATGTAATGTCTGTTGGAATAAAGCCCAGTCCATCCTGTCCTATATACAAGTTGGTTACAGGTTTAATTGGCTATGGTTTTGTTGACACTAGATTTTTGAATCTGTCATTAAGGCTGGGTACACACTACTGAAATTAGAAATTTTCTCGTGATCTCTAGAATGATTTTACCAACGACTGATAAAGGGAAAAGTGCCGATTCATGTGTACACACTACATGTTTTTCAAGATTCACCTTCAGATCTGTGCTCTTCATCTGTCATAACCATTGGCTGAAAAGATTGTGTGACTGCACACTCCATAGAGATCTATGGACACTGCAAAACTGGAATGACATCACTCCATAGTTGAATGAAATTTTTAGTTCAACAATCAACTGAAACAATACGGTAAGCTTTGGAACAATCGCTCATTGTTGGATCATACCCACTAATGCAATATTGGGCTGAACAGTCATTTATAAATGATGATGATTTATCGGGTGATTGGCCTGATAGTTGGCTTAAAACCCTGTAGTGTGTACCCAGCCTTAGCACGTCGGGAGGACCAGACGTTGGAGTATCAGCAGGCTGTATATAGTAGTCGGGTAAACTTTCTTCCTATTGGGAGAATCCTGTGTTCTTGTCTCTTCCTCTGTAAAAGGCTGAGGAAATGATCAGGTTATCTAAAGATGGGATATTGGGGGAACAGCTAGTCCTGCTAGAAGAGACATTATAAATCACTCCATCAGGGTAGCCACCATGTCATATCTTTTCTGTTAAATAGTAAGGCCAAACATACTTCCTTTCCGATACATCGTGGAACCGATGAGCTTTTAACAAAACAAACCTGGGCTACCTTGTCTCACAAGTAGTAGTAATTTGGGGACTGTCAGACCTGCCCCCTTACCGTAAACTCCCACTTTGTGTTACCTTCTCTCAGCTGTTGGCTCTATGCAGTGTCCATTCAGTAGCTGTTTCATCCTGGCTACAGACAGCTCAGTGATGTTGGTGATCAGTGTTTTAGGATGCATGCAATGGCTGGTGGGCGTTGTTAATTCCCACAGTCCTTTATACAGAGCTGTGAGGTCAGTGTGGGCTGCCCATCCACCACCAGGGCTGCATTTTGAAAAGATAAGCCAGAAAACACTAACTGCTAACAAATTCTTACAAAAGATGTTTCTGGGGTCACAAATATAAAAACACTATTTATGGTAAATATTGGATTTATTCCAGATATTTAAAAATGTCATTTATCATTCTAAACATGCTAGAAAGTGTTTATTGCCCTGAGATAATATGGCTGCTGGAGCTGCTGTTCTCTTGGAGCTTATGGAGATTCCATTTAACAGTGGCTGAGTAAACATTGTAACTTAATAAATTGTTGTTGTACAGTGTAAGTGTTCATCCAGCGTACGTTACTGGACTTATAGAAACATCAGTTGAAATGAAATGTTGCATGTAGACGGTCCAGGGGGTAAATGTATCCCTACGTATTCTGCAAGTTGCCGGAAATCGGCGACTTTGCATTGAAATTTTAAAGCGGCGATGGCTTGTAAAGGTTTGCCTCTGCGAAGTCGCCGATTTCCGGCAACTTGCGGAATACAGAGAGTGATCCATTTACCACAAGGAGTCTGTTCAGAGTCAGCCACATAGGAAAGCTTACAAGTGCATTTCAGATGAAACCAAAAGCTCCATCCTGCTCGTTACTACCAGTAGCTAAAATTACAAATGGGGTTTTAATACCCAAGTCCCTCTGTTTAATATCCAAATTAGCTTTTGTTCAGTATAAGGTCCATTTTCGTGTATCCCCTACATATAAATAGGAGATGGTTTCATTCTGTCTGTTAGTATAGTGGAAGTATTCTGACCCGTTCATCAGGTATTGCAGTCAATTTAGTTTATTACTTATAGTGCATTGAGATCTATGAGTGACTCTGTTCTGCAAACACAATGTCATTAATTACATTTCCTAAAAAACACCAGTCAGCATAATTGTATGATTGTGAACCCAGAACAGTCTGCAGAATGTGTAGTATATCCTGAGAAGGGGAGGAATGACATTATATTTGCAGATGAGACTTGACCAAGGTCACATGACCTCACGGATTCCTCGGGGTTCACAATACCTGGATAAAAGCCTCTTCTGCAGGTCTGAACTTAGCAGATGAAATTTCAGATTTGTAGTGTTGGGTGGAGGCTGCCTTCATTCAACATCTTCTTCCGAAATACGACGCTGCTGAGGTCGGTGTATAGAAGACAGTAGAAATGTTATGTAATGCTGTAGGTGCAAATAACGTAGGGATGTTGTATGTGACAAGGCTGAAAATCTGTTGCTGGGACTCAATGCATCTGATCGCCTCCCCTGAACTCTGCCTTCAGACTGGTACAGCTTGTTGCCCTTTAGTGGCTGCAGGATACATACTTGGATTGTATTATCCTGGTACTGTGTACAGGACCACTAAGAAGGGTCCTGCATATACAAACAGCTAAGTTCTGTTTACTTAGAGTAACTGTTGTCCTTCTATCCTTACACGTGACTTATCCAGCAGCCTCTCCCTGAAATGCGTTTCATGTCCGCCCGGTTTGTAAGGTATTTAATGTCCTGCTTGTGGTACTCTTACAGCACTGTGTAAAACTCGCCCATGTTATACAGTATATAATGAGCTCTTCTAAACATTGGACTCCTTTCTAAATGTCTCAACTTGCTGTTAGAGCATGTGACAAATTGGGTTTAAGTAAAATGTCCTTATGGCTCCACACGATTTTGTACATACATTATGATGGACTCCACCCCTGAAAGCGGTAGGGGAAAATAACATGGTATAATCAGTGTAGCTCTTACATGCAAAAAAAAGTATTGAAACATTGATGTCAGAATAAATTGAGTCTAGTTGTAATGTACAAAAGCCTGTGTGTTTACTGCATTTCATTTCTGTGAACTGCACTTGTAATCTGTGCATGGACTAGAGGTCATCCACTTACACTCGCTGATAGGAGCGCTCTAAGCAGCTCCACAGCCCAATGATGAGTGGTATGGTAAATGACAGGTAGTAGCTTTGTGCCATAAGACTGGATAGTATTGTGGCTTGTTATATGGATACGCTGGATGGTGTGTAGGGGGTACTGATCTGAAATCCGATCTCTTGAAACTGCAGGTAACAGTTGATGTACCAGTTATTTGATCAGCTGATCCATGATGCTGTAGACTAGGGGTTTTAAACCCAGTCCTCAGGTTCCTAACAATGCAGGTTTTCCAGATCTCCTTGCTGGAGCACAGGTGTATTTATCACTGACTGACACATTGTAACAGATCCACAGGTGGTATAATTATTTCATTTGTCACCTGGAAAACCCGCACTGTTGGGGCTCCCTGAGGACTGGTTTGAGAAACACTACTGTAGACTATAAATTCCCTAGGAACTTGTAACACCACTGATGCACATTGATTACCACATCATTAATTACATATAGAAGCCTATCTAGCACCTGTTCCATTCTAATACTTGTGGCACTGGTTAGAATCCTCAGAGTATTGTAATTGCCAAAAGTGCCGAGACAATGAATGGGTAAGTATTTGGCTAGAAGACCAGCCAACTGTGTTGGGCAACACCACGGCTAGTGGACTTCTTGGCTGCATAGGCAGATGGGAGCAGGTTTTTGTTTGAGCCTTTGAACAATGTGGCCCCGTCTTAAACTAGTTGTGGAAAATTGAGGTAATAAAAATAGTAAATTGACACTTGTGTGACTGTAGATCAAATACAGTGAAATGTATCTGTCCAGGTTGCTCCATATTCACTGTGACCCTTTAATTGCAAAACTAAAAGTCTATTGCATTGTGTGTTCTAGTTTACGAGTTATATGCGGTTTTTCTGGGACTTCCAGATCTGGCCTTTACTTCCATTTCTTAATGAATCTGACAGAGAATTCCAAACTTAAGTGTTTGGATATCTTTATAGCTTTCTCCTGCTCTGTCACTTATCTGTAAGACCTTATTCAGCTAGATTAGGAGCCCATAGTTGCTGTGAGTAGGAGACATCCTGGGATAAGAAGATTCAAAGCATTGATTGTCTAATTTAAGACCTAACAAGTCGATCAAGTTTTGAAAGCAGGAAATAAGCTAATTTAATGGAAGCGTGCTAAAGTCTCTGAAAATAAAACCATGAAAGTGACCAGCACATTGTCTTAAATTCTGTGCATAAATTGTAACTGCAATAAAATGTGCATTATATATAATGCAGCTTTTTGTATCCTTCTGGCTTTTTCCGCACATACACGGGGAGACACTCTTCTATTCCCAAGACTGTACATGATCTAGCAACTAATCACAGTGCTTCTGACAATATGATGAACTATGGACTCATCCTATCAGCCTACCTTTGGTGACTTGTTAAAACGTTAATACAACTCTGTATATCTACATATTTTTATATTACATTAGTATACTATATTACTATCTCTTATATCATTTGTAATACTGATATTAGGGAGTTACCTTGTAGGGATTGAGCGCTATCATTCTGTTTTATTTTTAGCTCAATAGGGAAGACAACCCTTGTGATTAGCGGCTCTTCCTACCACATTTAGAAATACCTGCATGAGCGCATTCTATCTTCATAAATATTTTATCCTGCAAGAGTTGTCAACTTTTCACTTTAGTGTTTCAGTAAAACGTGTATCTTGACCAGAGGTCCTCAATCTTGCGTAGTTTTTTTTTTTTTTTTATCTAACATCATCATCCTCCTCATCATTTATTTATGTAGCGCCAGCAAATTCCGTAGCCCTTTACAATTGGGAACAAACATTAATAAACAGTGCTGGGTAATACAAACAGAGGTGAGAAGGCCCTGCTCACAAGCTTACAATCTATGGGACAATGGGAGTTTGAAACACAGGGGCATGTGCTACATCATATTGCACATTGGTCCAGCTAGAATGCAAAGGTAAAAAGTAGTGGACTGTGTGATCAGTCACACAGCAATGTTGGTCAGAGGGTTATTGTCTTGTATTAGCTGTGTAGCGGGTGATAATAGGGTAACCTAGAAAGGGTAAGATGGTGGTTGAGGAATATTATAAGCTTTTCTGAAGAGGTGGGTTTCAGAGAATGTTTGAAGACTAGAGGAAAGTCTTATTGTGCAAGGGAGGGAATTCCACAAAGTGGGTGCAGCCCGAAAAAGTCCTGTAACCGAGAATGGGAGGATGTGATGAGAGTGGAAGAGACGCAGAACGGAGGTGTCTAGTTGGGAGATATTTTAAAACCAGTGAGGAGATGTATGTCTGTGCAATTTTGTTGATATCCTTGTATGTTAGTAGAAAATTTTTATTTTGAATTAGTTGAGAAACAGGCAACCAATGTAGAGACTGAGAGTGGCTCAGCAGAGGAAGAATGGTTTGCAAGGAAAATCAATCTAGCCACTGCGTGCAAAATAGATTGTAGGGGTTGAAGTCTGATTTTGGGAAGACCAGTAAGGCGGGAATTGCAATAGTTGATGCGGGAGGTGAGTGCATGAATTAAGGTTTTTGCTGTGTTTTGTGTGAGATATGTGCGTATTCTGGAAATGTTTTTTAGATGTATGTAACAAGATTTAGGTATAGTCAATACTGGAAACAAAGGATAGTTGTGAGTCAAGGATCGCACCTAGGCAGCGAGCTTGTGGAGTGGGATTTATGGTCATGTTATCAACAAATAGAAATGTCAGGTAACTTCAGTTTTTGTGTGAGAATATTCAGTTTTTGAAAGATTGAGTTGGTCTTTCTGCCATATCGTCTTGGATGTCCTCTCGTCAACTCAGTCAGTAACGCGAGACAAAGATGGTGAAAGATCAGGAGAGGATAGATCGTTTGTGTATCATCCGCATAGAGCTGATACTGAAGTCCAAAGACGCTTATTTTTTTTCCAAGAGAAGTGGTGTAGATAGAGAACAGCAGAGGACCTAGGACTGAGCCTTGTGGTCTCCAACTGATAAAGAAAGCGGAGCAGAGGTGGATCTAGAGAAATGAACACTGAAAGAGCAATTAGATAGGTAGTATGAGAACCAGGATAGGACAATGCCTTCAAGACTAGTAGTTCCTGGTCTATCTGGTTCACTAGCGAATTCTATACTGCGTATGTATTCAGAAGAACTGCAGAACTGTTCCCATCCACAGAAATAACACCTAGAGTTGAAGGTGCGAATAAAACTGTCAGATGGATGTTGAAAGAGTCATAAAAAAACACGTTGGGAGGCCAAACACGGCGATTCCTTCAACCTGTTACCACTCATGGGATGTGTTCCTGACCGGTACACCGTACTGAAACTTTACCAGGTGCTATGGGAGATGTTTACAGTCTGTCCACGTTCTCTGACAGCTGCCATGTCTGTGACCTTGCTGTGTCATACTAGAAAAATGGGAGCTCCACTGTGACAACAGATGTGTTTTAAGAGGAGTTTGCACCCTGATCAAATTAAAGATGCATGTAGTCTTTACTTTTACAAAAAAAATACTTGTTTTGGTGGTTACTCTATTGCCAACTGCCTGCTTCAGAGTACTGTGCACTAGAAGTCTAAAATCGCACAGAAGGAAACAGAAGAGCGGGCAGAAAGGCTACGTGTGAGTCACAGGTTATGTAAATGACTGTTGTAGTGACATCTTTCTAGTTTCAAGATTGGAACTCGTAGCGTATGTTTTGTATTTCATCGAGTGTTTTCTATGAATGGATCCAGACCACTTTCAGCCCTAGCGCCTGTCTGTCTGATTACAAGGTAATCAGACGGGCGCTAGGGCTGTTGAGCAATGACTCCAAGGAGTGACTAGTTACAACAAATAAGGCACGTAGTTATAGAAGAAAATATATTCTATTCCTTGTGTAGGACACCCAGGTTGAGCCTATGCTTAAGGAAGCCACCAAGCTGGTCCAATTTGAAAAGGCAACTTATAACAATGTTGTGGAAACCCTTGCCATAGCGTGAAGGAACAATGCAGATTATCGTCCTGTGGTCACTGTTGAATTTCCGAAATATTCTCTCAATACGATTAAAGAATAGCAATCTAAATGAAAGTGCCTGTTTTAGGCTAAAAAATAAGGGTTGTTTACAGGGATATGGGGAATGGTGTGATTGGTGCCAATTGGAGGGAAGAGAGATCTGCTTTCCTCTATAGAACATTACAGCAGGATATAGGTACTGGAGAAGGGATATGGAGACTAAATGCAGAGCACTTAATATCAATGTCTTTGCCTTTCATATTCCCGGTACAGAAACTTGGTTTTTCTTTCCAGATCCTCTGTAGTATATACATATTTTTTATTTCCATTTCATGTTGCTGATACGCTGCAAACTCTACTAGACTTATCTGTAGAAGTTCTCCCAGCCCTGCTAGTGACTGGCATCATTTATTTGTTTATCCAGTAAGACTTTATCAGACTACAGCAGGGAGGGCTGACGGCAATGAGGACGACCCCCCCCTTTCCCCTGAGTCTGCACTGGCAGCGATATGTTTAAAGGAACACAACATTTATGTGGGTAGAATTATGCAGTACAAGTGGCTTTCTGCATTATGTACTCTGCAGCGTGGGTAACTCCACACATACAGGGGTAAACCTTATCTACACATGCTTCACTTTTATCCGTGTTCTCCTTGCGTTCTGTCAGAGGCCTCTACTGCTGTCTCTACAATTCCAAACATCCTACTGTGTTGATGTTGCCTGTTTGGCATCGGCTCTGGCCTTGTAAAGCCGGGCTGGGGTAGCCATGTGCTGACATGGCTGCAGCAGTAAATAGCCTGGCAGGAAGCCCAGTGCTGGGGGCCTGGAGCCTGTTGCTGCATCCACTCCTATTCTGCCTGCTCTGGGGCCAGTGTTAACCCTTTCACCACCGGCAGTGTGCACCGTGCAGGCTGTCGCTTCTTAGGCACTTTTCTCTGTAGAATGACTTGTATGTGGGCGTTCATTCCCACCCCCTACGTTTGGTAAATGTGAGTGTCCCCAGTGAAGGATTACATAGTGCAGACATCTCATCCCCTTTCTCCTGTGTCTCCCAGGTATCTGTGATGTCACATCATGGGGGAAGGTAATACAGTGGTAGAAAGGGTCATGTCTGTATGGACTAGCACTTCTGCCTCACAGCACTGGGGTCATGAGTTCAATTCCCGACCATGGCCTTATCTGTGTGGAGTTCGTATATTCTCCCTGTGTTTGTGTGGGTTTCCTCCGGGTGCTCTGGTTTCCTCCCACAGTCCAAAAACATATTAGTAGGTTAATTGGCTGCTATCAAAATTGACCCTAGTCTGTCTGTCTGTCTGGGAATTTAGACTGTAAGCCCCAAAGGGGCAGGGACTGATGTGAGTGAGTTCTCTGTACAGCGCTGCAGAATTAGTGGCGCTATATAAATAAATGATTATGACCACACTGCGGATTCTTAAGAGGCCGCATAAACATCATTGCTCTTCCTACACTCCCATAATTATAGATGTAGTTAGTGCTGGACTGTGGGGTAGGCAGATTATATTCACACTGTAGATGAAAATTAGTTTGTTAATGCATTGTATATGTATGCTATTCTGCAGTCTGGTCAGTGTGGCGTACAATTGATTTAGGAAGGACTGCTCAGTGCCCCCGTACATCTGCCACTGGTACACGCAGCTGTACTGTGGTCATCGGAAGGACCTGAATGTATAGTGGTCAGATCAATACTAGGATCGCATGGTCCGTTGTGACTGTATTTTCCTCAAACAAATCTGCTGGGCCCAAATTGTTGCCTGTCCATCTGATGTCGTGTGCAGGTCTACTGCCCCAGACCGTGCTACATTCACAATGTGACGCCAATCTTGCAGCAAACGGATTCAACCGCAATGGAAAGTTACATGGTGGCATGCATACCAATATCCTGCATAGAACTACCCAAAATACTATACTCCACACACACTATGCCAGCAATTGCACCAAAGCTGTATGTGCCAGTGCTGGACTCCTGTCTACAGTGCATTATCTGTGCAAAATTAGCCCAGGTTCCCAGTGAGAACTGCGCAAAGCATATTAATGCTGCGTGGAAAGGTGTTATAGCTGGGAAGCCGCTGTCATCCCGCTGGTTTCCAGTACATGGGAGACGTTTGTCTATTTGCTATATTTAGGTCTGCTCAAACGGCGTTCACCTTCCAGGGCACTGTGTTGGTATAGTATGAATGGAGTGGTCACCTTCTCCTAAAAACTCAAATCCAGCTCTCATCAGAGTTAGATGTGCTGTTGGCTGAGCTTTGCTGTCTCTCTACTCGTCGGGGCTGTTTCTCCAGATTGGGAATTTCTGAATCTGAGACTCTGAACATAACACTATAAATCTTTGTATCCTGGTGTGGATGAAGGTGAGCTCTGGGCATGTGATAGATATAGATATAATTAGAGATACATGTGTATAGTGAGGTGTGTGTATTAATATTGTGTGTGTGTTCTCATTGATGTTTCATTGGGGCACAGTGCTTTCATTCAAGCTACTAACTCTTGTGTAATCTGTGTGTTAACAAGTCTTCTATCCAAAATATTTAAACTGGTTAAAGAGGCATTAAATGTGTAATGTGATATAAAGTGGAGTTTTTTGTCTGATTCCCCTTTCTCCTGTCCCTATGTAATTCCAGCACACCAGAGACTGATTCTCCACAATGTAAATCATTTAAAATGCATTAACATTCGTAGGGTCTGTTGTGTAATTGGCTGCTGTGGAACTTCTCTCCCCTACACAGCTGCCTGACTAAGCTACCAGCCAGATACAAGGCACCATTGAAATTTAAAACCCACCTACAAAATTAATAAAAGCTGAAGATAAAAAAAAAATTGTACCCAATATTGGTACTTTCATTGATTAATATTCTGTTAGCCGAATTATTAATTGGCAAGTGGGTGGATGGTTAATGTATATTTGCAAATGTATGCGACACTCTGCAAAAGAGACTCAATTTGAATTAAGTTTTGCCCCCAAAGTAGCAGAGTACAAGCGTCTCATCTCTGTGTTTGTATTGATCCACTGCCCTTATTTCCATCTTTTTGGTGGCCCTAATTTGAGAATTTCCTTTTTAATAATGAAAAACTTAACTCTATTCAGTGTTTAACTTGGTTTACAGAATATTTGACCTGTTTATTTGAAAAATTAACCCACTGATTTCTCAAGGTCTTCTCTCTCTCCTCTGTATTGGGGATACGAATACTGACACCCAGCCCCAGTGGTTGCCGGATTATGTTTTCTCTGACCGTTTCTGTTTTCTGATTTCAGGCTCATATAAAGTTCCCCATCGATTACCCCTACTCTCCGCCGACTTTCCGGTTCCTCACGAAGATGTGGCACCCGAATATATATGAGGTGAGAGATCGAATCACGAGTTTTGCTTGTGCAGAACCTTCTTACTGCCTCGGCTTTGAGGGCGGCTGCCAATGTTCTTTGAAGCATAGGGCGAGCCGGGGAAGCAGTCGTTTTGCACAGCCGTGCCACAGTAGAGGCGACTAATGGGGGGTTTGGTTGCTATGAGGAACTAGTCTAATTTTTATTATCTTCTCTCTAGAATGGTGATGTTTGTATCTCAATCCTTCACCCACCTGTAGATGATCCACAGAGTGGCGAGTTACCTTCAGAGAGGTGGAACCCAACCCAGAATGTCAGGTAAGGGCACGTTACAGGTCGTATAATCGTGCTGCTGTTGTTGGCATTGTTGTGTGGACTAACCACCTGCAGAACTGTGACCAAGGGGCAGTCTTCTGTGTCCTGTAATCCTATATAGCCATATAGTGTATATTTCTTACAAGTCTCTGTGTGGCCACCATAGTGTGTGTGTGTGTGTGTGTGTGTGTAAAGCCGGTTGTCTAAGCTCACATCCCCCTGTCTTCCTTATTCACTGTAACAAA
This sequence comes from Mixophyes fleayi, assembly GCF_038048845.1. NCBI lineage: Eukaryota > Metazoa > Chordata > Amphibia > Anura > Limnodynastidae > Mixophyes > Mixophyes fleayi. Next base: position 453,248,220 of record NC_134402.1, read on the forward strand.
AAAGCTGGGACTTATGTTCATTTGTTAAAGTAGTACTGCTGGATTCCAAGTGTAAATATTATTGCTTAATTGTTAAGACTTAATTATAATATGATCACAAAAAAATAAAAATATTCACCAAGCCTGTATCGCGAAGATCTGCTAAATGGCTTTATGAAGCTTTCTTTCCCCCAATAAACGGCTAGTGTTCCCTTTGCTGGATTCCGTGACTAGGAAATAAGCTGATGAACGGTGTCCAGCGTTCTGTATGCAGAATGAAGCCGCTACCAGTGTGTTTTCGGAGATGCCGCTGGCCAGTGATGAAACTCTCCTACAGCAAATAATCAGCTATTTATTCAGCACCACTAATTCCGCAGCGCTGTACAGAGATCTCACACCGGTCCCTGCCCCATTGGGGTTTATAGTATAAATTCCCTAACGTACTGTATTTACGCACACACATTGACAAAGGTCAATCTAATAGCACCCAATTAACCTACTAGTATGTTCTTGGAGTGTGGGAGGAAACCCACGCAAACACAGGGAACATACAAACTTCACACAGATAAGGCCATGGCCGGGAATCAAACTCATGACCCCAGTGCTGTGAGGCAGAAGTGCTAACCAGTGAGCCACTGTGCTGCCCACAATCCCAACCTATTCACTGCAGCTTTACTGTTAGTTTCTACATATAGATTTCAGGACAAGACGAGTAGGGTGTACACGTAGTGTGTAGCAATAACCCTACAGCTCTTAGCAACATACAAATATAAATATTATATCTTAATGTGTGTGTATAGTTACAAATATAACGCTACTTTGTGTTTTAAGGCTAAACTGTTTGTAGAAACATTGTCTACTGCCCCGTCCACAACCACGGTAATAGTGTCCTCTCGTATATCACATTTATGCACTATTAACCGGCTTCATTTGGAGTGGACTGTGGTATATGTTCTGTTCTCAGACTCTTTAAATGACTCGTAGACCTAAATCCTCACTGGCTTCTCTCTCCCTCTCCAGGACTATCTTACTCAGTGTGATCTCGCTGCTGAACGAACCAAACACCTTCTCCCCGGCCAACGTAGACGCTTCTGTAATGTTTAGGAAATGGAGGGACAGTAAAGGCAAAGACAAGGAATATGCAGAAATCATAAGGTAATCTTCACGAACATTTCTGACTGGCTGCCTGGGGCGTCTCCATACAGCTGTTTACGCCTTGTTACCAGACTTTAAATTGAACAGGTTGTTGCAGAACTTTCCTTATAGCCCATTAATGTACATGCCCTCAAATCTTCTGTAATGAAACCTCCAATCTGTGTCGTGAGGTTTTTATATAGAACCTTGGGGAAGGGAGGGATTGGCCGCTAAGCCCTATTCATCTGTCCAGACGTACTAGGAATATGTCCGTTTGTGATTGATCATGAATTGTGTGAAGCACAGGACTTGTCTGTGTTCTGGGATTGCCGTTAGGTGTCTGGCGCTAACTATCCTCTTTCTGTGCACAGGAAGCAAGTGTCAGCGACTAAAGCAGAGGCGGAGAAAGACGGCGTGAAAGTCCCGACCACCCTGGCAGAATACTGCATTAAAACCAAAGTGCCTTCTAGCGATAACAGCTCAGACTTACTTTATGACGATTTGTATGACGACGACATAGATGATGAAGACGAGGAGGAAGAGGACGCTGACTGTTATGACGACGACGATTCCGGGAATGAGGAGTCGTGATGCTCACGCGTTCTTTCCCTTACGGCCTGACCCTTAGACCTTCCTGCGCTTCGTCCCTTGGCCTCTTCTCCTGCCCTTCTCCCCTGTCGACTTAGGCCGCAAATGGAGTAGCGTTGGCCTGGCGGGATATCCCGCTGTCCTGAGCTATAGGATATAGAGACCAGTCTTCTGCCTAGCGCGGTTGCACACTTGTGGACTCTGCTCCATTTTACGGACCTGTCGCGGAGATACAAGGAATAGGATGACGGCACCTCACAGAATTTCTGATATTCTTGTACACGGCACCGACCTACTCGTGTCTGTGCGAAACTGTTCTTTCTTTTAATTTTTATTTCCTAGAAATCACTCTCCTGTTTATATACCTTTAAAGAATTATTTGAAAAAGAAAAAACTACAAAAAAAAACAAACAAACAAACCTTGAACTGAAGGAGTCTAACTGTTTGGTTTCGTTTTGATTTAAGTTAAACCCCACCGGGATGTTTTCGGCCAGAGAAGGTCCCTTTTCTGCTATTCCCCTGTTATCCTGAGGGTCGCTGGCTTTTTGGATACGTTACAGCTCCAATACCCACAAAACAACGCTGTGGAGAAATAGCTACAGAATAATGCCAAGGTTTAGCCTCCACCTTTTTGCAGTAATCACGTGTGTACTATATTATGTTTACCTCAGCCAAACCCCCCCTTTACCCCTCAAGGTATAAACCTGTGACGAGGCTGCAATCACAACATGGCGCCTGCTCACTAGGGCCGGAGAGCGATCTTATTACTACTACTGCTGCTGTTTGTGCTGATGGCTTTTTTTGTGATGTCATTAAAGGTTTGAAAAAAAAAAAAATATATATATATATATAAAGCTATAAGAGATGCAGAGTATACAACAGAGAGATGCGTTTTGGTATGCGGCACAATTTTAAACAGCGTTTGCTACATCCATTAGACTATCTGAAAGATGTCTGTGTGCAAGAGATCATGGCTTTGCAATGTTTTCTTTTTTTTTGTATTTGTTTTTTTTTTTTTTTTTCCTGTTTTGTTTCCTTATATTTTTAGCTTTTTTTTTTTTTTTTTTTTTTTTTTTTTGTATTTCTGGCACCTGTGTCATCCTGACAAGTTGCAGGGCTCTTGTGGTTATGTCTCTATGTGGGTGTCTCACTGTTGTAAGGCGGAAGAGGACAAATAAAGTTAAAATGTGAAATTCATGGAGCCTCTTTGATATCGGGATTATTCACAGGGCAGTTTGCAGCAGTTTGGATGCTGTGGAACTAAGTCCCAGGTTGCCACCACTGGTAATTCTGGTCAGTCGCAGGTTGGCAACTAGTGCTGAAATTTAAGTATGTTCTAGAAATCTTAGTTGGATCCCCTGGTGGTCGCCAAAAATATTCGTCCTCCATTCAAGAATAACAAATGCAGCATTAAATATTACACATGAGTATCAAATATTTAAAGGGACTGCTATTTCTAAATATTTGTTTTGTAGGACTTTCCTGGCTCAACAAGAGTAATCTGGTAGAGAACCTGCTCCACTTATGTCTCTTGGTGTCCTGGCATAGTCTGCCACCTATGGGCTGGGACCGGGATAGTCACAAGTTGTTCAGGCCTGGGGTGGAGTATTGTTCTGTCCTATTGGGCAAATAGTGGCACTGTTCTGTAGCGTTCAAATGCATTTTAATTTTTCTTTTGTCTGGTTTCTAGAAGTACCTCCATAGAAAACCAATTTGGATTAATTTTGTAGTCATCAAAATGATATAAGCGGAATGTTTCTATACGGGTTTTAGGCTACTGATGATACCTATAAAATAACTGGCTCCACTGAACCTTTATAGGGAATTAGATACAAATATTTTGAAAGATTAAGACAATGGTCCTTCCATAGAGCTGATGTTGCTGATTCTAGGATTGTTCACTGAGGAGGGTTACTTTTCGCCTCTGGAAAAATTGCACCAGGTGAAAAGCAGATAGAACGGTCTGTACAAAATCTGCCAGCTTTGTCTGGACGGGGACATTGAATGCCTACAGGTAGTGGATTAAAAAAAAAAAAAAAAGAGGTTAATATGGGTCTGTGCTGGTGCATGGAGTCTAACCATATCTGGAAGTGACACCTGGATGGTGGTGGAAAATATGGTCTGTTGTCTCAGAATATCCTACAAATACTCAGCCTGGTTCAGATCCGGTGGCTGAGCCCTAGCTTAAAGGTTTAGACCAGTGTTGTACTTGCGAAACCATCGGAAAACCAAGTGCTCTGTGGCTCGCGGCATTGTATTCGTGGAAGACACAACTCCTGTCGGAAGAAATGCTGCATCATGGGTGAAGATCATCACTTGTTCTCCTAAGTAGAGATCAGCCTCCACAATGCTTCTTGGGGAATGACTGCAGCCAAACCATGCCAGTAAAATGTACTCCCCAGAACACTTGTTCAGGGGAAGGGGGGGGGGGGGGGGGCTGTGTGTGTGAGTCAACGTCATTGCCTTTAATTAGAGATGCATCTAGTTGATTTTAATCTCTGATTAATAAGGTAAAGCTATTTTATATGGACACTACTATAGACCTTTATGGGTGTTTATCTTGAGCCCAGAGTATGTTCCATGTGAAGCTGCAGTGTGCTTTGCTTATGGTAGATGTTACTGTTGTCTATGGGGAGTAGTACTGTCTGTACATAATGACAATTTCACAAACGTCAGTTGGTGCTCTTGGTTTGTCAGTATGTACTAATGGTTTTGTTATCACTTAAAGATTGGAGATGAGGTTTAAAAGTCAGTCAAACTATTATTAATCTTTATTTATATAGCGCCACAAGGTTTTCGCAGCGTCGTACCGAATACAGAGTAGAAACATACAGAACAAGTAACAAAAAAAATACCAGGACTCCAAAGCGCCAAACATAGCTTACACAGTGAAGATGGAGCAGAAGAATAGGTAGAGGGACAGCAGGGACGAGCTTACATCCTAAACTAGTGAATGGAACATATACAATGGTAGTATCTACCCTAGGGTCATGCGCAGTGATCATTGCTGGAAGAGTCTGTACATCCAGCCTGTGATTGCGGCTATTGGCTATAAAGGACTAACTTGACCCAGAACATAAAATTTTATTATAAACCTTACTAAAGATTGACATGCTGTGATCTGGTGTCCCTCCATCCCTGCACTCTGGTATTAAAGGGCTCCTCCAGTTACTAAGCATTCCTGTAAATATGACTGATCGGTAATCTGGTTGGTGGAACCTGTTTAATATCTCGCTATTAATGTATAACGCTGCTGCTATACATGTGATGGACGTGTACTGATCTCCTCTCATTCTTAGTCCTGCTACACTGTCCCACATGTTTATCACAGGTCTGGGTGTGATTGTCTAGTTGAGCTACGTCACTAAGGGCTCTGATAAAAATAAAACGTGGTTACTTTTTTTGGATTTTCATACTCTTATTTTACGAAGGCCTTAATGTGATTTAAATATCTGTGGGTGTTTCCTGTGTGTGGTGAAGTGGGCGGGCTTGGTGCCTTAAGGGTGCACATTGCTGCTTTTGAATAGTTGCCGGCTGCATCCAATCTTATCCGTTGTACACAACATATGCTGCTGCAATGGGGACCATTGATCCCAATGAGAAAGTCTTAGCAAGGCCACTGGTGGGTTTGCATAATGTGTTGCACCACTATTTATTAGTGGGCTATTATCGCACCATCATTACCCACTCCCCCATATCTCCTCCCCACAGAGTGTTAAATGTTTTAAAAACCAAAATAATCCAAAACACATACCTCTGTATGAAAAGCTGGAGACCCTGCTGCTTTGTATATTGCTGGAAAGGACATTTTGGGAAATGTCACCAATATTCTGTTGGTGAAAACGGTCATTCTGTAAAATACTGGTCTCTTATGGCTTCATCTATTACTAACCCCCCCCCCTCCCCACCCTTCATCAATAGGAATAAAAATATAATTCCCCATCTCTGACCATGCATTTGCAGGTTGTGTAATGGAGTAAACAGCCAACACTGATTTGCATATATGCATCCACATCCTGACCTTTTCTGATGTCCTGGTGTTAGGTGACTGCCCTATAAATCATGTGACTGAGTATTCTGGGGCTGTCACATGACCAGGCTGGCAGCGTACAGGACAATGGCTGCAGTAGAGAACGCTGCAGACACTATGTCCAGCTGTCTACATAGCAGTGGCACAATGTTATCAAATGTAATGTTCATGTAACCAACACGGGATTGAATTAATAGAGTTGGAATAAAAGTGAAGTTTAATCTGATGTTCATGACTAAGATTTAAAGTTAAAAAAAAAAAAAAATCCCCCTATAAGTATAGAATTGTGGGGCCTGAAAGTGCAGAGGCACGGAGGGTGTAGTATGTCCCTTCATTTCCATTTGCCTCCGCGCAGATATGCTCTTCACTATTGTTTGTTTTTTTCTTTGTTGAAATTGCACATAGCAGCCCCCCCCGTCCTCCCTCTTGTATGCATGGCTCAGGGCTTAGTGCTTAGCATGTGTGTAAGTGAAATGAGACCCTCTGTAATACATAGCATAAACTCAGGGAATTATGACAGAGTACAGGACAGTAAATGCATAAGATAAGGACATACATAAAATACAGCTAACAGATGGCAGGACTTATGTCTGTATTATATTCCGATGAATAGATGTCTTAAACTGTTATAAAACATGTTACGATTGTCTTTTGTTCCACCAGTTTGCCTCCTATAAAAGCACCTTCTATGTAATATTGCCAACAAGGAATACTGAGTTGAGGAAAACGATATAATTATGGCAGTAGAACAACAACAGGGCGGTTACCCCAGGGACTAACAGAGGTGGAACCAAGGAGTTCAGTAACCATATAAAAGGCTGTAGCTACCAGGATTTTGGTAAGGGAATATATAATGATCCTGCAATTATTGAGCATGTTGTGAGAAGCATCTATGAAGAATGAGAATGAGGCTTATGCAGAATTTAATCTAAATTCTTCAAATGAATAGGATAAATTCTGCTAGTGTCCGCTGTTTGGACATTTGTGTATAGAGGTTAGGTGAACGTTAACATCTCTTCCTGTTTCACAGTAGATTATTATACACATGACAAAGGACATGACAAGGCAGCATACAGTAAAATGGCTTTGATCATTAGAGGTCTATTAGATTGTAAGCTCTTGGGAGCAGGGCCCTCTTTCCTCCACTCTTCTTGTCTGTTCCAATCTCATCAAGATGTGCGTTCTTGTATTTGCTCTGTACTATGCTTCATGTTTGACCAGTATTTTTGTTGTTTACTTTTGTATTCTGTTTGCAGTACAACTATGTATTATGTGTAGCTCCCTCTAAATAAATGATAATAAGAAGCGGCACAGGGCACAGTAGAGGACCTGTCGTGGCCCCTCTGCTAATTACCAGATAAGAGAACCGTTTCCGGCTCTTGTCTTGAGCTCACACAGTCGTAGGTACTTGTGAATAAACTGAGCGCTGGTAAATAAAGTGCATATAAGTTTCATAGGAGCTCAGAACATTACATAAATTAAGTATAATGTGACATCACAAGTTCCAAAGACAACGGGGTCTATTTACAATCTTCACCACTTGTTAAACGCCAGCAAAATGCTCTCTCACCACTTTATCTTATTAAAAGGGTTAACGCTGGAGAAATAACAGATTTCACCCAAAGCAGCAGCCGCCGTCATAGTAAATTGCATTATGTACCACTGTAATCTACAGTGATATGTAGTGATGGCTACCGTGCTGGGGTCATAAATAGACCCCAAAGTCATTAGGAGAGCCCTGACACAAAACACCTCATAATTTGCTACATATTATAATGTACAAGGTATTACAGTTCGAGTTGACCCCTTTGCCAGCTGTCTCTAGCAGGGCTTGGGCAGAGCCAAAATGTTTTCGTTACTCTGAAGTTATGAAGATAAAACTTTCTGCTGCATAAAACAGAGAATCCGAGTGCACGTCCAACGCAGACCGCACTGTCTGTAAACCGCAGGCGGACACATTTACAGTCAGCAGCTCACTAAGCTGGCAGTATCTAATTCTGCTGATTTCTCTGCGTTTTCCACTCTGACGCTTGCAGAGAATGCAGTCTCGGTTATCTCCCTACACTGACACTACTTGGATCTCTGCCTAAAAACAGTTTTGCCTCTAGGGGAAGAGCAGAAGATATTTTATGGTAATCTATTTCACCCCCTTGAGATTTAAGCGACACTTAATTAGTTGTGTGATATATAAAGAAATATCTAATTCCTAAAGAGTGCATAGACTGCATAATGTAAGACTGGTTGGCTGAATAATGAAACACTGCCATCTGGTGGCTACTGATGATATCAGCAGTCAGGCTTTCGTTCTCAACACTCCACAGAGACTGCACTGACCAAGGTTATCAATGATTTGATCACAGCAAAAAATAATAACCATTACTCTCTTCTAATTCTCCTGGATCTCTCTGCTGCATTTGGCACTGTTGACCACTCTCTCCTCATACAAACGCTACAATCCCTAGGTCTTGAAGGCACTGTCCTATCCTGGATCTCATCCTACCTATCTAATCGCTCTTTCAGTGTTAATTTCTCTGGATCCACCTCTGCTCCGCTTCCTTTATCAGTAGGAGACCACAAGGCTCAGTCCTAGGTCCTTTGCTATTCTCTGTCTACACCACGTCTCTTGGAAAACTAATAAGCTCCTTTGGATTTCAGTATCATCTCTATGCGGATGATACACAAATTTATCTATCCTCTCCTGATCTTTCACCGTGTTGTCTCGCGTTACTGTCTGTCTTTCTGCCATTTCATCTTGGATGTCTTCTCGCCAACTCAAACTCAATCTTTCAAAAACTGAATTAATAATATTCCCACCCAAAAACAGACCTGCCTGACATTTCAATTTCTGTTGATAACATGACCATATATCCCACCCCGCAAGCTCGTTGCCTAGGTGTAATCCTTGATTCACAACTGTCATTTATTCTCCACATCAACTCTATATCTAAATCATGTTACATACACCTAAAGAACATTTCCAGAATACGCACATATCTGACACAAGACACCGCAAAAACATTAATTCATGCACTCATCATCTCCCGCATCAACTATTGCAATTCCCTCCTTACTGGTCTTCCCAAAGTCAGACTTGAACCCCTACAATCTATTTTGCATGCAGCGGCTAGATTGATTTTCCTTACTAACCGTTTTTCCTCTGCTGAGCCACTCTGTCAGTCTCTACATTGGCTGCCAGTATCTCAACGAATCCAATATAAAATTCTTCTACTAACATACAAGGCCGTCAACAAAATTGCACCGACATACATTTCCTCACTGGTCTCGAAATATCTCCCCACTTGACACCTCTGTTCTGCACAAGATCTACGTCTCTCCTCCACTCTCATCACATCCTCCCATTCTCGGTTACAGTATTTTTTCCGGGCTGCACCCACATTGTGGAATTCCCTCCCTCGCACAGTAAGACTTTCCTCTAGTCTTCAAACCTTCAAGCGTTCACTGAAAACTCACCTCTTCAGACAAGGTTATGATATTCCTCAACCACCATCTTAATTTCCCTAGATTACCCTATTACCACGCTCTACACAGCTAACACAAGACAACAACCCTCTGACCAACATTACCACACACAGCCCACTCAATACTTTTACCTTTGCGTTCTAGCTGGTCCATTGTGCAATATGATGTAGCACATGCCCTTGTGTTTCTAACTATATAGATTGTAAGCTTGCGAGCAGGGTTCTCTTACCTCTCTGTCTGTATGTATTACCCAGTATTGTCTTATTAATGTTTGTTCCCAATTGTAAAGCGCTACGGAATTTGCTGGCGCTATATAAATAAATGATGATGATGATGATACATACCATTGTAGGCATACATGTATGCTATGGGGTAACAGCAAAAAATTTACTTCATGACTACATTTCAAATAAATTTAAAGTTCAAGTTCTCCATAGGTTGTGGATGGCCCAGGGCTTCTCTGCTACCCTGTCGTTTACCAGTTTGTATAGAATTTCAGCAAGCTCTTGTTAACGGTGATTCCCACGGGCGTAGTTTGCTCATCAGCCTCACCGGCTTCGAGGTAAACTTACCTGGTGAACACAGTTGTCATAGGCTATAGGTGCCACCACTAAGTTCATTTACTGGCAATGGTTAGGATTCTGGGTAGTCAGCAGAGCTGCTGAAGCATCTCTTTGTCGACTGGATCAGTACTGTTGGGTAGTGGGGAAGAGTACGGCGGCAGGACGTCGGGGTCCATGCAAGATAGCCGAGGGTGGATTCTAGTGTTAGCACTAATCTGTTAGTCACAGAAACAAAGCAAGAGCTTAGCCATGGACACTGTTTAGTGCACAATAGTTCTTATTATGACTTTAAATCTCCCACGACGATTGACCTTCAGGACTTGGTGATAGCACCAGATGCCTGGACCAAGACGAATTGTAATGCTCTGGGCGTTACTAGCAGTCTCTCTGCCGACGCTCTCAGAGCTTCTGTGTGGCGCTTTGCCATCTGGGTTTTATAGAATCAGCGAGGCACTATTGAAAAGGGCTCTGGTTCCGAGTTCAGCGATTGGTATGCTGCAGCCAAGACATGGCCAGTCCTTTCCTGCTGACATCAGTTGGACAGGGACTGTGAGAACCTTGCCGGAATGGCTAGGCGCTCTCCAGTGCTTCCACCTGCTGGTCTCTGTGATAAGGTTGATAGGGGCACTCCAACACCCCATTGGACTACTAGGGTAAGTGTTTTCTTCTATTTTCTTTCTTTTAAACATTTGAAAGGGGGATTTTTATGCTTACGTTAAAACCTTTTCCCTGGTTCCATCTGGGGGACACTGCTACCATGGATTGTATGAGAGTACTCAGGAGTTGGCACTTAAATAGTTCAACTGTTAATTTAACTGTTGACAGCAGCTCCTTCCCTCTGCAACTCCTGTAATAGAAACAGAAATAACATGCAACCAACAAATGCAACAGAAGAGCGAAGGGCGGGAACGCAGTGTCCCCCAGATAGAATCCGAGAAAAGGATTTAACGTAAGTATAAAAATCCTCCTTTCTCTTTCATCCAATCTGGGGGACATTGCTGCCATGGGAATGTTCTAAAGTAGCCACTGTCAATCCAGCCTGCAAAACTTTACGGCCAAAACTTGTGCCAGGAGATGCTGAAAGTGGTAGAACCGAATAAAGGAGGGGACAGAGAACCAGGTGGCTGCCAGGCAGAGCCGATCTGACCGAGTGGAATGCCTGGTGAGACGATCAGGTACAGGTATATTAGAACTAATATAATCCTGATGGTGAACATTATCCACCTAGCAGCGGCTTGTTTTGTAGCCGGCCAGCCCCTCTTGTGAGCATCATACAAAATGAAAAGGGAATCCGTCCTCTACATAGCGGACGTCCTATCGATGTAAATCCTTAGGGCACGGACCACATCCAATGAAGTTAAGGATCCCTGATCCAAAGAGGCAGCCACCTCCTGGAGACTGGGACCACAGTCTCTTGATTAAGATGAAAACCAGACACCGTTTGGTTGGAAGGACGGTATTGTGCACAATATAGCCCTGTCAGTATGGAATACCAGATAAGCTGAAAGACAAGAGAGAGCTGAAAGTTCTGAAACTCTCCTTGCAGAAGTGATGGCGAGGAGACAAACCACCTTCAAAGTTAGGAACTTGATTTCAGTCAACTTTTAAGGGGGATGATTTAAGGGCCCTAATCACCAACTTTAAGTCCCAAGGTGCCTTACATGGTACATAACGTACATAAGGAGGCTGGATATGTAGAACCCCTTGGAGGAAAGTATGCACCTCCAGGATACCTGCAAGTCCTGCGTTTGCATCATCTGACATAGAAAATATAGCTAACGGCATCTGCCACTTTATCTGCCCTAATGGAGGATAATGCTAGCTTTTCTGGGTAGCGTATTCTACCACCGTTAGCATAAAACGCTTCCCGGAGCTGCTGGGTATGGCCAAAGGCCTGATAATATACACAGCAACTCTCTGAAAGGGTTCATCAATTACAGACAAAGGTGGATTTGTCCATACTTCCCCATCCTTTGACAGGTCAGACAAGAATGGTAGTAGTTAGCTATGTCTGTCCCCATGCGTGGCCAGTAAAAATGTACTAACCTGTCTTTTGTTTTTAATACCCCTAAGTGTCCAGCTAGGGGAATCTCATGGGCAACTCTCAGCAATTGTTCCCTGAATTGATGAGGTATGATAAACCAGACCTGCTGAGGGTCAGTATGAATAGTTTCCCTGTACAACCTCCCTTGATCCCTTGGGTGTCATTATACTTTGCTCACAAATATTCCAAAAGTTCTGACCTTTGGTAAATCTTCACAGATATAACACAGAGACATAATCTCCTACACATTTAAATACCAAACATGACAATGTGACATACCTTTCCTACAAACATGATACTGGTGGTATCGGAAATGCTTTTCCGATACAGCAAGCACCTGTCATTCACAACCCTGGTGTGATATCTGCTCCTCAGTATGGTGAGGCACACAGATTTCCCAAAATAGAACTATGAAGACATTTTTTTTGAAGTTCATATTTCTATATATCTGTAGAGGCAGCCTTCAAATGCTGCCTTTTGTCTGCAAGGATGTCAAGCTGTGAATGGCCCCAAAGTCTATTCAGGTATCCAAAAAACTAACTTCTGTCAGGACATAGCTCACTGCAGGGGCCTTTGAAGCTGCTACAGGTGACACTGCTATTTTCTAACATTGAGATGTGCAGAGCCACCAAATAAACATACAACAGTCCTTCTCACTTCACATTTTACACCATAGTAGCTCAATTTATCAATGGATTCAGTTGATATATCAAATAAACACTGCAATTAAGATTTAGGCCTTATTCCCCACTATTATGTGATAGGATAATACTTACAACCGTAATTCCTTTATGATCACTACAGCCATCTTTTCAAGTAGCCGAGCCAGGTACAGGAAGAGTGGTATGGAGTGCCAACCGCGCTACAGGTGGATACACCTTAGTTACCTGTTCCCACTGGGCCATCTCATCCAGCGGAAGTGGAAAGAAGCTAGGAAACTTACGCAGTACAATGAACTTTCTGCCTGGCTGTTTCCATGCTGACTCAATGAGATTTGTCAGCTCTTCAGGAGGAAAGCAGACTACATGCCTCTTTCCCACTGGGCCTCTGCATCAGAGACCACTAAGAGAGGATGAGCAGACCTTTTACGCAAAATCTGAGTTCTAGTGGACCTAAGAAATGGATTTAATTTTTCAAGGCCCTGTACCAATGAAGTGGACCAAGAAGGTTCTGTCTGGATTTGACCTTGGGAACCTAGAGGAGCTGGGAGGACAAAAGAACCTTCCTCTACAACCTTTGAAGATGTCATAATCACAACAGTCTTAGAAGGCTGCAGATACACAGCAGCAGATGTCAGTCACACACAGTATATACTGCTGATAGAGAGCAGCCTGTCAGTCACACACAGTATATACTGCTGATAGAGAGCAGCCTGTCAGTCACACACAGTATATACTGCTGATAGAGCAGCTTGTCAGTCACACAGTATATACTGCTGATAGAGAGCAGCCTGTCAGTCACACACAGTATATACTGCTGATAGAGAGCAGCCTGTCAGTCACACACAGTTTATACTGCTGATAGAGCAGCCTGTCAGTCACACACAGTATATACTGCTGATAGAGATAAACCTGTCAGTCCCACAGTATATACTGCTGATAGAGAGCAGCCTGTCAGTCACACACAGTATATACTGCTGATAGAGCCGCCTGTCAGTCACACAGTATATACTGCTGATAGAGAGCAACCTGTCAGTCACACACACAGTATATACTGCTGATAGAGAGCAGCCTGTCAGTCACACACAGTATATACTGCTGATAGAGAGCAACCTGTCAGTCACACAGTATATACTGCTGATAGAGAGCAGCCTGTCAGTCACACACAGTATATACTGCTGATAGAGAGCAGCCTGTCAGTCACACACAGTATATACTGCTGATCAGTAGCAGTGATACCCGTAGTACCCACAGATAGAGAGCAGCCTGTCAGTCACACACAGTATATATACTGCTGATAGAGAGCAGTCTGTCAGTCACACACAGTATATACTGCTGAAAGAGCAACCTGTCAGTCACACACAGTATATATACTGCTGATAGAGAGCAGTCTGTCAGTCACACACAGTATATACTGCTGATAGAGAGCAGCCTGTCAGTCACACACAGTATATACTGCTGATAGAGCAACCTGTCAGTCACACACAGTATATACTGCTGATAGAGCAACCTGTCAGTCACACACAGTATATACTGCTGATCAGTAGCAGTGATACCCGTAGTACCCACAGATAGAGAGCAGCCTGTTAGTCACACACAGTATATATACTGCTGATAGAGAGCAGCCTGTCAGTCACACACAGTATTTACTGCTGATCAGTGTCTGTGAGGTAAAACCAAGTTTCTTCAACTTCAGAATTGGCTCCAAAGGAACATACCAACGTGCGGAGGGGGAGCAGCCCTATAGGAAAATGACATGCTCCTTCTCAATAGTACTTATATCTATCAAGTTAGAAAATAAGATTTTTACTCACCGTAAGATCCTTTTCTCTGACTCCATTGGGGGACACTGCGAGACATTGGGGTATAGTAGTAGGTCCAGGAGTCTTTGTCACTTTATCTACTAGTAGATCTTTGCTCTCCTCCCCTACTATGCCCCTCCTCTCCTGTGGATTCCACAGTTTTGACTAAACAAGTGTGCAAGGAAAAGAGGTGACAATACCTGGAAGGTCCTAAGTTATAGAACCTATGACACTATTTCTCACAGACACAACTATATACAGAGCAAGGGAGGGTGCGCAGTGTCCCCCAAGTCAGAGAAAAGGATTTTACAGTGAATAAAAATCTTATTTTCTCTTTCCTGCCATTGGGGGACACTGCGAGACATTGGGGATATACCAAAGCTTCCTCATGGGAGGGATAGCTCTGGACCAGCTGCGCGTATAATCCTATGGCCAAAGCTTGCATCGGCCGACGCGAAGCCTTGTAATCTGTATAACTTGGTGAAGGTGTGGACGGAAGACCATGTCGCCGCTCTACACAGCTGCTCCGCCGACGCCCCGTGTCTGGCTGCCCAAGAGGCGCCTACAGCTCTGGTCGAGTGCGCCTTTAATTCCCTTGGGACGGGCTGCGCGGCCAAAGTGTAGGCCTCCCGAATAGTGGAAGTAATCCATCGGGCAATCGATTGTCTTGAGGCTGGCCATCCCCTCTTCTGGGCTTTATATAGAACAAATAGATCTCTGGTCTTCCTAAGCGGGGCCGTGCGATCTATATAACACTGAAGTGCCCGGAATACGTCCAGTAACTGTAGAGCCTCCTCCTGGGAGTCTCTCTTGGATCGAAACGCCAGAACAACAATCTCTTGGTTTAGGTGGAATCTGGATACCACCTTAGGGCTGAAAGAGGGCTTTGTGCGCAGTACCGCCCTGTCGGTGTGGAAGATTAGGAAAGGGGTGTCACAGCAAAGCGCCCCTAGTTCCGACACTCTACGAGCTGACGCTAGCGCCAGGAGGAATGACGTCTTCCAAGTAAGGTGCCTTAAGGCTGCTGAATGCAAAGGCTCGAAGGGGGGCTTTGTGAGGGCACCAAGGACCAGGTTGAGGTCCCAGGGCTCTACTGGGTGACAGAATGGGGGTTGTATATGTAAAACCCCCTGCAGAAATGTCTTAATGTCTGTGTAATCCGCTATCTTTCTTTGGAAGTTTACGGAAAGAGCAGATACCTGTACCTTGAGTGATGCCAGGCGAAGTCCCTTTATTAGGCCTTCCTGCAAGAAGTCTAGTAAGCGGGCCAGGTTAAATTTTGTGGTGTGGAGTCCCTTAGACTCGCACCACAGGATATATGTTTTCCAAACCCTGTAGTATATAGAAGACGATGAAGGCTTTCTGGCCTTGATCATGGTCTCTATTACCTGCTGTGAGAACCCCCTCGCCTTGAGTATTAGAGTCTCAGTAGCCACGCCGTCAAAGTTAACCGATCCAAACCTTGGTAGAGGAAAGGACCCTGAACTAGAAGATCTGTTCGCATGGGGAGGCGGAAGGGAGGGGCTGCTTCTAGCCCCAGAAGGTCTGAGAACCACGCTCTGCGTGGCCAATATGGGGCTATTAGGATAGCGGGAACTCGCTCTCTTTTTAACTTCTTTAGAACCCGAGCCAGCATGGGGATCGGGGGAAATACGTACACCATCCGAAACCTCCAAGGAGCAGTCATGGCGTCTGTGAGCTCCGCTCCTGGGTCTCGCGTCTTTGACCCGTACCGCGTGACCTGGTGGTTCAGTCTGGAAGCCATCATATCGATCTCTGGCTTGCCCCAGCGATCCACCAGAAGTGAGAATACTTGCCTGTTTAGGGCCCATTCCCCTGGGTGGAAGGTCTGCCTGCTTAGGAAGTCAGCCTCCCAATTCTGTACCCCTGGAATGAAGATGGCTGAAATCTTGGGGACATGCCGTTCTGCCCATGTCATTATGCGCTCCGTTTCTCGCATGGCCGCCGTGCTGCGAGTGCCGCCCTGGTGATTTATGTAGGCTACCGTGGTGGCATTGTCTGACTGTATCTGCAGGGGCTTTCCTGTTAGGAATTTCTGGGCTCTTGTCAGCGTATTGTATACGGCTCTGAGCTCCAGAATGTTTATTGGCAGCCTGGCCTCCTGAGGTGACCAGCGACCCTGCAGTCTTAGGCGTCCTGTTACTCCCCCCCAACCTGACAGACTTGCGTCCGTCGTGACGAGGGTCCACGGCCAGGTCTGTAGCGATTAGCCCTTCTCCAAGTTGGTCCTGGATGTCCACCAGGCAAGTGATAGTCTTGTGCGTGTGGATAGCTGAATGATCTGCCTGTCTAAATGGCTCTGAGATCCAGACCACTTGGGGGGGGGGGCCCCACCACCACGGGCTATTGACTACCGTCGGAAGGGCTGTGCTCCTTCCCCCCGTAGTCTCGTGAATCACTTTCGAGTTCTGAGCCGAAGAGCGTTACGCCATCATTGGGCAAATTCTCTAGTGCTCTCTTGGAATCTGCATCTACAGCCCACGAGCATAGCCACAGGCTACGGCGAGCTGCCACGACCAGTGCCGATGCTTTGGCATTAACAGACACAGAGTCTCTGATAGCATTAGATACGTAATCAGACGGCTCCAGAACGTGCTCTGCTAACGTTAAGAGCTCCGTATGAGGTGTATTCTCCTTAAGGCCCCTAATTAATTCCTCAGTCCATAGCTGAGTGGCCTTGACTGCCCAAGCTCCTGCTATATTAGGTCTAAACACACTGGCAATTGCAGTGTATGCTGAACGGAGTGCCGTCGCACTTCTTATCCGTCTGATCTCTAAGAGCTATACGATCTTGAATGAGAATGGCTGAGGATGATGCTAGACGCGCTACTGGCGTGTCAACCCTAGGTAAGGGTTCCCATTTAAACGCGTCCTCTGGTGGTACGGGGTAAAGCGCCTTAAATTTGGCTGGCATCATAAACTGTCTATTGGGCCTTTGCCAAGCATCAGCTATAATCTCCAACATATCTGGTGAATGTGGGAACGCTGCTAACTGTGCCTTAGATCTTGAAAAGTGACACTCCTGTGGGTGCCGAGGGTTCAGGATCAGCAAAACCTAAGGTGTGTCTGATACATAAAATGAGACTATCCACACTGTGTCAAGGTCGAATCATAGTCCTGATAGGACTCTCCTGCGTCTAACTCTAGCTCCCCTTCCTCTGCTGAGGAAAGGTCTGATTCCTGATCCTGGTCCTGAGCCGTATCAGTGATAATTCTTTTGCCCCTGTGAGTAGTAGATAATAGTCTACCCTCCCTGTGGGCCGCGTCTGGCCGGTTGGCTAAGTTCTCGCCATCCTGACTGTGTGCGCGGGGAAGTGGAATAGAGGTTTCACGTACCTCTGCTACCCGCAGCATGGCGTTAGCTAACTTTCCCACGGTTGTAGAGAAGGATCGTAGCCAGCGTGGCTCCTCCACTGCTGTAGGCACCTCCTGGGTTGAAATGCTTTGCGGCTGGGCCTCAGTAGCACAGGCTGCGCAGAGGGCTTCTCGGTCTGACTGTCCAACAGAAAGCTTTGACTTACATTTAGCACAGGCAAAATACAACACATAAGCTACAGAGTGTCCCCTGCTTTTAGCTGTCCCCTTCTCAGCCATAGACTTACTTTAAATAACTCAGATTTGCAGAATTGTATGCAAGAAATTTAGGCAACCGATGGCTGTATAGCTAGGAATCTACCTAGTCTCTATACTAGGTAGTCCTGTAACTTTCAAGCACCCCTCCTGTATCCTATATAGTACAGTGCTGTTTGTGAAAAAGGAATAATAAACAGAGACAAATCACACTCCCATAAACAACCCCCTCCACCTGAGCACTTAATAGGCAAAAGCGTTTAACGATACCAGCCAGTATAGAACTGTCGTAGAGGAGAGGCAGAGTAGGAGAATTGGTAGCACTGATCACGGTGGTCTCACTGTGTCCCCACATGTAGACTGTATCCTGTATCCTGTTTGAGGCAGGAAATGGCTGAGAGGAAGGAAGTGCGCTCCCAACTCCTCCTCTTCCTTCTTTGCGGCTGCCCCCTTCCTTTGTCTCCTACAGCGGTGCCTCCTTTAAAATGGCTACCGTGTTTGTTCAGAGCACGCTGTCTTAAAGCTGCCCAGGTGCGTGCGCTGTCTGCTGCAGCTCTTCTCACCTCCTAAGGAGTGTGAGCGCTGCCTTCTGTCCCCCTATCTTGCTCGTTGCCGAGGGGAATGAGCGGGGACCTGCCGGCATGAATAGCGGTCAGGGAGGAGAGGCTGATGTAGCTTCACTGTCCTGACCGTTAACGGGTGCTTGGGCTGCGGGTACCGTCCTGCTGTAACAGTCCCGATCTCCACAATCTGCTTTTTCCAGCTAGATTATGGGTCTCCTTCCCAAATGCCCCCTTTACGCTCGTCTCTAGGGGGATGCCGACAGCGGTGTCCAGTAAGTGAGCCTTAGCTTCTTCTTACCTTGCGCGGGACCCGGAGTAATCACAGAGCCAGGTTCTGTTCACTCACCTGGGTCTTGAGTTTGAGTCCCGCAATGCACCTACAGAGAAATGAAAATAAAAACGTGAGTAACCGAATACTAACTGGGTATAGGCAGGACCCTATACCCTAGTGACCTTTGCTCCTAGTCACTTTAAAGAAACAGAGGAATCCACAGGAGAGGAGGGGCATAGTAGGGGAGGAGAGCAAAGATCTACTAGTAGATAAAGTAACAAAGACTCCTGGACCCACTACTATACCCCAATGTCTCGCAGTGTCCCCCAATGGCAGGAAAGAGAAAACTATGTGTAGTACTGTTTGCTAGATGAATATATACAGTGATATAGTTTACACCAGTAGACAGTAATACAGGAATTCAGCAATGTACCTATCTCTCTAGGATAATTGAAGTACAGTCAGGAGCAGAGACTCCTGTCAGCAATAGCAGAACACTCTCCTTAATAATCCTCTCAGGAGGGTGCTGGTGACAGCAGCTTGTTTTCCCGCCTTAGGAATGTACCAATGGAATGTACCTCCCCTCTGCAGGCTTCCAGGTATGCCGTTTGCCATAGCTTACTATTTTTGAAACCGCAACATGGCTTCTCCTTGTCTCCTTAGCATCTGCTTTATCCTTCCTTGACACTGATTATTTTGAGTACCCCTCTCCAATTTTGAGAGGGGAGGGACTGCTCCATCTTGACATTGCGGCACTCTATTCCACTCATTACAGCACCAGTTAACCAGCTTAATAATAGTTTACAGTGGACTAATACTAATTTGCCTCAGCAAACTATGCCTGTCAGCGGTGTGTAGCTAAAACACAGCACTTTACAAATATCACTAATAAATGAATAAAACAAAAGAAAAAATAATTTTTATACTCACAATAAATAAGTTTCTCTGATTCCATGGGGGGTAAATTGCTACCATGGGTTGTGTGAGGGGAGTGGAGTTTGGCACTTAACTAGTTAATGTATCATGCTGCCAAACCCCTCTCCGTGCAACACCCCTGTAGCCTCTTCTGTTTAGGTATAAAGTCCCAAGGAAGGGGAGTCAACCAACCAGAAACCAAACAACAGACAGGAGGGAACTCAGTGTCCCCCAGATGGAATCAGAGAAATAGATTTATCGTGACAATAAAAATCCTCTTTTCTCTTTCATCCTATCTGGGGGACACTGCTACCATGGGGACATACTAAAGCAGCCCCCTTAAGGGAGGTAGCGCTCTGACAGCCCAGCACGTAGAGCACTACGACCAAAACTGGCACCTGCAGATACAAATACATTGAATTGATAAAATTTTCTAAAAGTATGGACTGAGGACCAAGTGGCTGCTCTGCATAACTGGTCCACTACGGCGCCGTTTCGCCCAGCCCAAGATGCCCCCACCTAACGTGTAGAATGGGCAACAATACGATCTGGCACAGATCGGTTAGCACTGATATAAGCCTGTTTAATAGTCAACATAAACCATCTAGCAATCGATTGTTTGGAGCCTAGCCATCCTCATTTTGAGGAGTCAAAATAAATAAAGGAACCCGTGTGGCGAATTTTTGATGTCCTATGGACATAGATTTGGAGAGCTCTGACCACATCCAGAAACTCCATAGAGCATGTTTCTGAAGATTGGGGCTCCCCTGTGAACACCTGAACCACTATTTCTTGGTTAACATTAAAACTGAAAACCACTTTTGTCAGGAAAGTAGGAACTATTCTGAGAACTGCCCTATCATTGTTAAAGAAGAGATATGGTTCACAACATGAGAGAGCATCCAATTCAGAAACTCTACGAGTCGACTCAATAGCTAACAGAAACGCAACCTTCCATGTTAAGAAGCATAATTCTGCAGTATGGAACGGTTCAAATGGAGGTTCTTGAAGCATATTGTGGACCAGGTTGAGATCCCAGCGGCACGGATGTTGTATATGCAGGACTTCCTGCAGGAAGGACCTGACATGCAGTATGTCTACCAGGCAAAGGTGAAAAAACACTAAAAGGGCCCAGATCTGCACTTTTAAAGGAACCCAGGCAAGGGTCCCATCCAGGTCATCCTGGTGCCGTGTGGCAGGGTCGGCTCTCACCATCTAATGTAGGTACTCCAGATGCAGTGGTAAATGTGAGTAGAGACTGGTCTTCTAGCACGAGGGAGGGAGTTCACTACTCATGGAGTGAACCCTCTAGACCTCCAAAGGTTGGCTTCAACAGCCATGCCATTAAATTCAGCCGATGCAATTCTTGATGTTGGAATGGTCCTTGAAGAAGCTGGTCTTCTCGTAGAGGTAACCGAAGACCTGGACTTGCCGCCATCAAAAGAATTTCTGCATACCAGACTCGCCGCGGCCAAGCTGGAGCCACCAGGATGACAGGGAGTCCATCCTGCTTACGCGGGAATCATGAAAATGGGAGAGAATAGGTATCCTAACCTGAAGTCCCAGGGCATTGTCATTACATTGATGGCCACCGCCAAGGGGTCCCTTGCTCTTGAGCAAAAGTGTTGGACCTTTCAATTGTGACTAGATGCCATTAGGTCACAGTCCAGGGTCCCCCATTGTAAGACGAGAGACTGGAAGACATCCGGGTGGAGAGACCATTCCCCCGGCAGAACTGCATGCCAACTTAGATAGTCTGCTTCCCAGTTCCAGATGCCTGGAATAAAGACTGCAGAGATAGAAGGAACAACGGTTTTCGGCCCAGGTCAAGATCCGAGTCGCCATCTCCATTGCTCCTGCACTCCTGGTGCACCCCTGTCTGTTGACATTGCCATGGTGTTGTCAGGCTGCAGACGGACCGGGTGCCCGTGAAGGGTGGTCTGGGCTCGCTGTAAGGCCAGTAGCATGGCTTTCAGTTCCAGTATGTTAATGGGGAGAGGTATCCCTGTAGGCTGGCATCTGTGGATACAAAAACCCATGGGATAAAGGACCTGTCGACTACCACATTTTCCTGGACCATCCACTATCTGAGGGATTGACTTGCCTCTGGTGACAAGCATACCAGTTGGCGTTTTAATTTTTGATAGGATCCTGACCACTTCTTTAATAGATCCCATTGGAAGCAGTGAGAGTGAAGTGGAACATAAGGAAGAGTCTCGAAGGTTGACACCATCTTTCCTAGTAGACACATGCATAAAAGGACAGATGCTCTGCAGCAGGTCAGAACTTGTGTCGTAGTGTCCTGCAAGGATCGGGATTTGTCCTCTGGAAGGAATACCTTTTGTTTGTTTGCATCCATTTTTAGTCCCAGAAAGGTCATTCTCTGGCAAGGAGTTAACTGGGATTTGGACCGATTTATAAGCCACCCATGCATCTCCAGGATCCTGATGGTGAGCTTCAGGTGCTGGTCTAGCAGGTGAGCAGAGGCAGCCTTGATTATTAGATCGTCCAGGTAGTGCACTACTTGCACTTCTCTGGAATGAAGACAAGCTACCATTATTTTTGTAAACACTCTTGGTGCTGTTGGGAGAGCTCTGAACTGGTAGCGAGACCGTCCCACTGTGAATCTGAGAAGGGCCTGATGTGCCTTCCAGTAAAGTATGTGGAGACAGGAGTCTTTGAGATCTATTGACGCCATGAACTGGTTTGCTTCCAGTCCATTGATAACCGACCTGAGGGATTCCATTAGAAATCTGTCCACCTGCAGGTGTAGATTCAACAGTTTTAGGTTCAGAATAGGGCTGAAAGAGCCATCTGGCTTTCAGACCAAAAAGAGGTTCGCATAGAAACCTTGTCTTGTTTGGTTTTTCGGCCCTGTCTTCTCTGTGGGACACGGAGTAGGCTGGTTGCGAAAAACCGAGGGGATGGACACGACAGGTCTATTATGTAAATCCAACAGTCCTCCAAGGACTCTGCCCACTGATCTCTGAATAGAAGCAGACGTCCCCCCACTCCCGCCGCCGTGAGAAGGGGGAAGGACAGTCAAACTGCCGGCTTACCTGGGAGTTTGGGAGGACAATTCGTGTCCTCCCGACACCAGAGTGTCCTCTGGTGCCAGATGGCCCGACCAGATGAGCACCCCCTGAAAGGGTTATCTAAATGAGCCAAACCTTGGTGCCCTAGGCTTTAAGATATTGACTGGGAGGAAGGTACTTTTGCCTCCTGTAGCACCTTTTGCCAGGCATTATGCTGTCCAATTCAGGCCCGATTAACACTTCACCTGAGTAAGGGATTCCAGAGATTTCTTTGCTCCGGTGTCTGCGTCCCAGGACCTCAGCCATAGGGTCCTCCTGGCCACGATTGCCATTGCAGAAACCGAGGAGGAGATGGAGGCTGCATTTTGGGAAGTCTCATTTAAGTATCCTGCAGCCTCCTTGAGGTGCAAGGCAAGGGGGAGCAAGTCTGAATCTTGCAGACTCGTTACCAACTGGTCAGCTCATGTTTCCATAGCCCTGGCAACCCAGGCTAATGAAAATATGGGTATAAATGAAGTGCCTGTTGCACTGTAGATGGACTTTAAAAATGCCTCTATCTTACGGTTAGTGGGATTTTGCAGGGTGGCTGTCACTGGGACAGTGTGTGGTGTAACGAGCTAAGCGTCCCACTGGCATATCAACCCTTGGGACCTGTTCCCAACGGTTTATATAATATTCCTTTAAAGGGTATAGAGCAAGGTACCTTTGTGGAATAACGAACCTGCGATCAGGTTGTTTCCAGGATGCATCTGCAATTTATTTCAGCTCCACTGATGGAGAAAAGCAGATTGCCCGTCTCCTGACCTTTTTAAAGAGACTTTGATCTGTAGTTCTAGTCTCTTCTAATGCCTGTCGGACTGCTACCACCAGGTCGTCAATCCCGATATCTGGGGTATTCCGGAGTCTGTTACTGGTGTGGAATCAGAATCCTCTATACACCTCTGCACCTCAGTTATATAGTAATGCCAGCAATGGCGATCTGCTGGTTCTTCAATAAGCACCACTCGCCCAATCTTTATTACTGTGGCAAACCAGACACTAAGGAGTCTATTTATCACCGGTGGATAATGTGCAGCAATAAGTAACATTTTGTATCGCCGCGCTCCTTGTATTTTCCACGCCAGGGCTCTTTGGCAAACCCTGGCAAATACTTCCTTCCAAACTAAGTAAAAACACCTTCACTGGCAGCCCGATGCCGTCAGCGAAGGTAGAATCAGTTCCATGTGGCAGTCGCACATAGTGACGTGACCGGGAAATGGAGTCCATAGGACTCACTGCTGTCCACGGTTCACCAACGAGCTTTCAGTTAAGAGGAAGTCAGATCTTCAAATAAAACTCCGGGAAGCGTAAAGATTCTTCCACTTGAAGGACTGGAAAAGGATGCGGTGAGGACGGGGAGTAATCTGGATACGTCTCTTTCCAGGGCAGTGCGGAATTAACCCATTTGTGGCCACTGCCACATGAACAGGAATTTCAGGAACACAGCTAGCACGATACATAGGAGATTGCAGGCTATCTTTTCTGTATGTGGGGGGAGAATTTTTCAGGCACGTAGTGAACGTCTGGAAAATTAGGCATTTAAGAACACTGCTCTATAAAAATATCTGTTAGGACGTGGTGTACGGTCTTGTGCATGTTTGAGATTCTTCACTGCATGCCATATTTATGTATTATATTATGCACATACACAGAATCATCCCCATCATGAGTTCTGCTTCGTCAGAGTGTACAGCAGCTTTAAGAGAATTTACTACTCATATGAAAGAACGTATTTCTGAAACTGCCGTTTCCATTGTGACGGGATTCTGGTCTAACGGCTCTGCAGGAGGGGGTCACTTCCCCAATATCGATGGGAGGAAAGGGAATCTCCGCTATATGTCTCTAATGTAATCTGGAAAATATAAAGCCAGGTTCTCTTGACGTTCTTTCTACTATAGAAGTGTAGTGTTGTTAGGGCACCTTGTGCCCACGTAACACGTCTTCAGGAACTTCAGCTTAAATGTATTAAGGTCTCCCAAAATAAAAAGTAGAGTGTGTAAAAATAGAATACGGACTAACGACTCTTTGTCTCAGGTATAAAAACTGTATCGGGAAAGTATAGTTGTAAGACACAGCATATAATTTATTTAAGAAACTGCTATACAGTTGAAAATCCTAACAACAAGTCTCCTGCTAGACAGTAAACTCCGGCTTTGTTGTGACAGAAGGTTGTAAAACTTGTACAAATGTTTATTATTCCATCATTATTTGGGAACTGACCTTTGCACCCCCTATGTATTCTGGATATTACTTCACTGTACACAATGGGGTCATGTCAGAGACGAATACTGGATTACCCGGAGGAGGAGGAAGTGGCTCGTGTTCTAACTGAATACGCAGGTGAATAGCAGACATCTCCTGTTATAACTAGACAAAGTGCAAAGTTCATGCAGAGCGCTCCAAAAACAAAAGAAAATACAGATTAACTGCACATGATCCTTAGGTTTTATTTAAAATAAAAAAATAAAAATGTGATGTTATGAAGGTGACAAAGGACTGAACTGTACGGGGACAACAATTCTTTAATATAAACATTCTGGTTCCAAATTCATTTTCCTTGATGAGCGATGAAAAAAAAAAAAATAAAAAAAAATTAATAACCAAAACGAAAATAAAAAGGGAAAATAGGAGACAGAAACTCAGTAACTAATCTTTCTGTCAGTAACATTTATCGGACTTAAATAAGAGGCTTCTCTGATTTTCTTTTTTTTAAAAATGGCACTTTTCTTACAAACCAATGAGCTTAAAACAAAAAAACTAAATATATTATATATTTTGCACAGATGCAGGTGTTAATTCATATGCCCCCTTAAAAAAAGAAAAAAGAAAAAAAAAAAAAAGACTGCAAAATGCAGAAAACCACATTTAGGCTCTATTACATTTACAAATACATACATAAATATATTACATACACCAGCAAACCAAAAGAAAGCGGGTAGGTGTCACACTAAGGATGTGTTCGCAGACTGCTCCCGCACAGACATTTTGGCTGATCACAGTTGTTTCTTCTGTAAAGTATTCAAATTGATGGTGGGGTCCAGAAATGCGCACTGGCATACTTTTCCCTCGGTGTTGCTGTGAAACGCGTCAGTTTGTCCAGTATGGGGAACTGGTGTAGGCGGTCTTGTTTGCCTGAGTCTTCTGCTGCATGGCGTTCGGTTGGCTGCGTTGACCAGATCCACCCTGGAACGGAAATGGAAACTTCAGAAATTAAAATACAAACAATGGTCAAAACACAAAACTGGAGGTGAAAGAGGATTAGAGACCTAAGAGGGAGACAAGGGAGGACTCCAAAGCCCCTGATGATACCTACAAGACATTTACCACAGCTGCTCCAACATACTAAGCTAGGACCACAAACCTGGTCTTCAGGTCAATGTAAACCGCTAAACAGGAAACCTCACTGTCTACCAAGTTGTACTATAGGGAACAGGAAAGGGCTCAGACTTCAAACTGAATTGATAGTTCAGCTGAAAACTCCAGCTCACAAGTAGATAGGATTACAACAACTTTATAACATGCATATTGGTTTCAGGGATATGTACTACTACAAAGTACATCCGCTACACATGGTGGTGGAGTCTATATTCACTAGGAACAAGCACCTCATTAGTTTTAGGTACCGCCACAATACAGCATATGCGCGCAAGCTAACTTTACGCAGCACTTACACCTCCCCATCTAGCACTGTACACAGAAAAAAAATATATCAGGTAGTGTCCAAGTTCTAGTGAGCTTACGATACACTTGGTGTTTCCTACGACACTGGAAGATCATGTGATTTATCGTAGGCCGTAAAGAACCAAGACTAGGATTCATAAGTGTCAGACTGATTTGGATTGGTGGAGTGAAGGGCGGGGTTCAGAGGGCAGAGTGACTGACCTGTCCATCCTGCTGAAGATGGTGATGAAGCAGCTGGGAGTGAGGTTGTTGATGAGCAGGCAAAATATGCAGGAAAGGAGCTGGCGCGTATCCGGCGGCTGCACCGGGGTTTAAGGGCCCGGTGGATCCGAGAGCAGACGGGAGGCTGAAGGGAGGTGGTGTAGCTGCATGGAATCCCTGCTTGTCAAACGCCTGGAAGACAGAACAGAACACGGAGATCAGTTTATCCCCAGACCCGAGAAAGTTACGGCGTGATCGACACACAAATACTTACCTGAGTCTTGTTGTACACCGAGCCGCTGATGTCGGGCACTCCGCTGTTACTGGAGCTCACAGACACCCCTGCACAGAGGAAAGAGAAATCTAGTTTCTGCACCGACACTGGGAGTAGTTTTTAATGTTTCATTAAGGGCGAAAATAACCTTTTCTCGCCTAATTCCAGCTAAAACCAATTTGTATTGTACATGTTAAATTCTTTACAAAGACACTTTAGGAGGACACCTGTGGTGGGTTATATTCCACCACTGGGAGATTAGGGCATTGGAAGAAAACTGACTCGCTTTCTCATGCGTCTCCTCAGTTTTCCAATTAGCCAAACAAGGAGAGAAGAATAAGAGGAGCAAAGTAGAAAAGAAAAACAAGTTTCCCCAGGTGGACTGGTCCATGTCCCCCCTAAAGCTTCAGACAAGGATTGAATGGCAAGATTACAAAGAACCTAATAACCAGCCTGGATGAGAGAAATGGCAATGAATGAACAGCTGTCTGGTGGAACAGGGAGAACCAGATGGTCACTCTACAGACTGCTGATGCCCTGTGATCCATCGCCCAAGACGGTCCATTATCTTGGAGGGAATAAGCTATCCTAATCCAATGGGTTGTCATAGAAAAAGAAACAATAAAACAGGGACTCCGAAGCAAAACTCTTGAGATCTATACAGGTAGATCCGTAGATAACTTACTACATTCCGAGAGTAAAGCATCAGCTCCTTGGGCTACCAAGGATGGGGGCTCAAGGTTGGCACCACACACTTCTTAATGATATAAATACTGGAGTACGGGACTGTACGAAGAACCATCCTCTCCTTGTGAAAATAGGAAAAGGGCTAATGAGACAGAGGTGCAAGACCATAGACTCCTGCAGGACCTTTATCACAAGACTTAGATCTCAAGGAGAAACAAAAGAACAAAAGGGTGCATGAACATGGCCCACACTTCAGGAACACTAACGTGCGGAAGTAATGCCACTCAACACTAAGAGCACCAAGACCAGCAGACATCTGGACCTTAAACTAGGGGTCAACACACGTTTCTCACAAACTGAAATTGCAATGACCCCACCAGCTCGTCAAGGTCCCTTCACTGTAAAGGGGGAGCTTGTTTATAGACGCAATGCCAGCAGGTCACTCTCTTGCAACCCTCAGACCTCTCCATAATACTGAAAGCCATCGGAAAGTGACCACTTGCTAGGGTCTAGGTTTTGACGAATCAGAAAGTCCAATACCCAGTTTTACATTCTAGGGGCGGATATCTCTGAGATGGCCGGAAACAAATATGCCTATCGCAGAACGAGAGAATTGTCCTTCTAGCAAGTCACTGCAGTAGCACTGTCCATGTATACCCTGGTCCTGAAGGAATGATGTTGATCAGAAGAATGGACTTCTGAGACACCCCATGCTGCCCAGGCACAATGGGAACAGAAAGCTACCCCTGCCAGACGTGGACCGAAAGGGGATCTCTACTAATAGATGGGATTCACTGATTTACTACCCTAGAGAGGGTACCACCATGTTAGACGCTCTGTATTCCGACAAACTCCTTAAAAGGTCTGATCCGGGGGAATTTGTTTTGTGAAAATACAACACGGGAGCTTGTAAAGTGGAAACGCCACTAGACAGTTGACGAGAAAGACAGACTAGGTGTCATGGTTTTTCTGGATTGCTTCCTCATTTTTGTCCCAGACTTCACCTACCTCCTTTTCTAAATATGAACTCGGAACTGCTCCCTAGAAGCCTAATAAGAGAGGGGAGAGGGTGACCGCACTTTGTCGAGTGAGAGACATGGAAGTTCTAAATAAGGGCCCTTGCCAAAACCACTTCTAACATGGAAGTGGAAGACCCTTGGAGCATCTTGTGTCAGGAGAGGCAGGAAATCTGGTTCATATATTAAGCAACAGGCTGGGCCCATTGGGGCTATGCTACAGCAGAGAAAGACCCAGCTGGCTCTCCGGTACCACTAAGCTAGGGGCCTGATCCCTCATCTTAAGCATGGACTCCTGAGAGTCTAACATATCATACAGAGGAAGAGGGAACCAAGAGAACATATTACCGGATCTACTCTGCCTCGCTCTAAAGGACAAGAATCCAAGTGCCACTCACTTGTCCAGGCTACCAGAATAAAGCAAATTAAAGGGCAGGCAGACATAGGGAGTGTTGTACACTCACCCTGTTGAGGGGATGGCTTCAAGGTGGTGCCCAAAAATAAAAAATAAAAAATCTGAACTTCGTTACAGGTTCTACCAGGCAATTCAATGAAAGTGGTTTTAAGAAAACAAATCAAAACAAAAAAAAACCAAATGTAAAACAAAAATGAATCAAGTTCACCAACGGAGAGGAGAGGGCCATTTTCTTCCAGTGTCAGTCTGCTAGTTGGTGCAATATAACAAATATCAGCTGTATACCCCACTACTGTATTAGGTCACTTCTACCCTCTGTTGGGTCCTCTATCAGCCACGAGCAGGAGATCTTGTCCACTGCTGATATGCATGAAATGGGGAAGAGGCCATGACAAGACCGAACAGGAAAGGATCCTGCTGCTCGGGACCATTTAGCGCAGGTACGTAACATTTCAATATAACTGAATAATAATCATATAATATTTACTGAAAAATAACTCAATCTGGTTAAGATGCTATGCGGTATAAGACGCTAACCGGTAAAGTTTAATCATGGGGACAGAACGTATTACAATTATGGATCCAATACAATCTAAGTCCTATAAAATGGTTTTAAATTGTTTAGAATATTGTAATTTTGAGTATTATTTTGTCAGAACGATCAGTTGTAGATTAATGAACAAAGCCTGGATGTGATAAACCTTGGGCCCGTCACTCCTTACACTGGTGGAGGTGACGTACAGGACAGAACAGCAGTGCCACCTATAGGTTCCTCAGATCACCTACCTTTTCCTGGTCCAGTGCCGGCAGACTTGTTTTGTGCTTGCGCGGACCCACTGTAGCCGCCCTTGCTGTAGTCACCAGCCGTTGTTCCCTGGGTCAGGTCATCGTATCCTATGGGAAAATGGACTAATCACATACACATGATGAAGACCTATCCAATAGGAGCAGCAGTATAAGCCAGCTGACCGATAGATCGTTACCTGCACCGTAGCTGTGCTGCCCGTATCCCCCGGCCTGCTGGAAAGGAGTGGACGCTGTGTTCAGATTAACCCCATGTTGCTTGGCTGATGCAGGAGGTACCTGGAAATTTCAAAACAAATATAAAATGTTGTCCTGCGTACAAGAGAAAAAGCAAAATGAAATTAACATTTTGCAAAAATTAATACACGGCTAGGATGAGTGAAGCTACGAAAGTGTTTCATAGGTCTAAAGACCAAACCGTGTCTCATATCCATAAATCTATTGCAGATCTAGAAGCCGAATAGCCTAATTAATAGAACTCTCAATGACCTAGAATCATTCAGCAACGTTATCTAGAACCTCTCTGCTCTGGAACTCTCAGTGATCCCCATTGAATGGTCTGGAACAGACTCTTAGGATCTGTGTGTTCTATATAAGTGTCTGCCGGAATGTTGAACTAGGTGCGACAGCTGGCGCTCTGTACTTACAAACATGGTGGGGCCATACTGGAAAGCACTCGGTACCCCCGGTACTCCAGCGTAGTAAGGTAACCCTGTGTAACTGTAGCCCGGCGGTAGGGTTGGGTTTAGGAACGGCTGCTGAGCCGTATGGTGCGTCTGCGTCTGGTTCTGCTGAGGCTGAGCTAGCGTCGTGGCAGGAGCTGGAGAGGCAGATTCACCGCGGCTAAACTTTGCTACATCACCTGCAATTAAAAGGACACATTGGTAATAACAAACCCACCACCACAGCCATCCACTGCCCATTAGATGTGTGCAAACAAGCAAGTTCCATGTATAAAACTACACAGCGAAAAGGCATAATAAAGAACATAAAACCGTGAAATAATGGGACATAGAACCTATAGATATATAACATATGTGCACAAAACATCAATTGTGTCATCAACCAACCTGAGTATGGGTTGCTCGCAAGACCTCCATCTCTACCCGTCAGTGTCGCCGGTGCGGGAAATGTGATTCCGTAGTAATCCTATGGAAATAAAGCAGATTATGTTTTGCAGATTAACACAAAGCCGTGAATGTGTGAGTGCCACAGAGCAATCTACATAGAGGGTGCAAAACAACAAATCAAACAGTATCTGGAAACCCTGTAGGTGGCGCTGTCGCACTGTACTCACCATTGGTAATCTGGACTGAAGCATTTGGAGATCATCATACCCGTAAATCTGCTTAAAGAGAACAAGAGGGAAAACAATCAGGGAAAAAATACAAAGACTAAGATCCGTCAAACAAGGTGATAACGCCGACAATGCACAACATGCACACATGTAAGACACGGCAGCTACACATCCATCCTGTTTTACATAACACCTGTGGATCATCCAATGAGCTCATTTACATCTGCAAACAAGAAAACAACCCATAAATTAAAACGCTATCTGCATGGCTGACGTACACCTGTTTGTGGCTCAGTCACACTTGGAAATCTGTGAGGGACTCCCTGAGAACAAACTATTGAGAGGGTGGCGGCAGGCAACCAGGCCCGCCGCCAACCACCCAGGACCCCGGGCCCGCCGCCAACCACCCAGGACCCCGGGCCCGCCGCCAACCACCCGCATCCAGCACCTACCTCCAGGAAACCACACCCATCGCCAACCATCCGCATACAGCACCTACCTCCTGCCTTCAGGAAACGACCACCCATCGCCAACCATTCACATCCAGTACACAGCACCTACCACCCGCATCCACCACACAAAGTGCCCACCTCCTGCAGCCAGGACACCACGCCCATTGACAACACTGATATCGCACACCGCGCCAATCTCCCGTAATCAGGACACACAAGACACATTGCTCATTTTTACGACACACAACGACTGGGCTTACTGGGTACGCAGGCAGGAGGCCTCCAGGTCCTACAATGTACTGGTTGTGTAACAGAGGGGGCACACCCTGGGGGAGGTTCGGAGGCGCTTTTCCTGAAAAATAGACAGATGCCTATGACAACCTATCCTGAAAGCCCCGAAATAAAACCTGAGCGTTCAACAAAAGAAACAGATTTTATAGTGCATGAAATTCATTTATCCAGAAAAATTTATGCACAAAGGTAATTTACAACATAAGATTAGGCTCCTCAGGTGTATACACAGCGGATGTTTTATGGAACATCCTGAACACTTCATTAATCACATTAATATGACAGGTGAACCTCACCTGATGACACCAGCGGAGCAGCCCGGGCGCTGGCAGCAGCTGGCACACTGACACTGGGGACGCTCAGGCCCAGGCTGTTAGTAGTGTTGATATTGTTGGCCATGCTGACGATGGAAGAGCTGCTGGTCACAGACGTAGGCGCTGTGGAGAAGGTTGCACTGGGCTGGAGGGATACCGTGTTTTCCACATTCGTGTGCTACGACAGACAAGTATCAGACGCTAATGAAACGTCCGTGTAAGACACAGCTTTTCTAAACACACCAGGAAAATGTTTCACACATATGTATAACCCACCCATCATCATCATCATCATCAGTTATTTATATAGCGCCAACATATTCCGTAGCGCTTTACAATTGGGGACAAATGTAATAAACTAATAAACAAACGGGGTAAAACAGACAGAGAGGTGAGAAGGCCCTGCTCGCAAGCTTACAATCTATGGGACAATGGGAGATTGACACATGAGGTTAAGTATACATTTTGCATCTTGGCCCAGCCAGACTGCAAAGGTAGGGTGACTCATAAGCTAAATGATCCTGTCACACAATAATGTTGGTCCGGGGGTAGTTGTCTTGTGTGAAATTGTGTATTTCTCTCTTGCTGCATTTAATTGTTGGAGGTTGTAACTATGGCAGCTCAGCTACAGGCTCCTAATGGTGAAACTACCGAGAAAACCTTTCAACAAAATCTCATATAGAAGGAAATATCCACAAGAAACATCACATTCTGGAACATTTATGAACGTTACACAGGTAGAAAAAGCTGCAGTGACGGGAAGCGGTTTAGAGAGAAACCCATTGTATAAATTACTGTAAAGCTGGGTACACACTACAGAAATTTCGACCAACTTTTTATGCCGAGCGATTTTACATGCGATTGATGTTCCGATCGCTCGGTCCATGGACTGCATACACACTAGCCTTGTTTGGGACGATAAAGGGAAGAGCGGACATCCCTTTAGCGACTTTTTACAGCCATGTTGTCATGAGCAATGACTAATTTCGTACTCACTGTCGTGGATCGGTCGGAAGTTTATACACACTACACAGCGGGAACGAGATTGAAACGAAAATATTAAACGGTACGACCAACCAAATGAGGCGACAATCGTCCATTTGGGAAGACTTTCGACCATCGTGTCACTACACACACTGACCCGACTTTTTAACGAGCGGTCGTATGATTTAGCCGATTATTGGATGAAAACTGTGTAGTGTGTACCCAGCTTTAGACTGTAAGAAGTTCAGAGATGGAAACCTCGTATATAAAAGGGAAAGGAAGATTTTAATTATAAAGAGATGTTAGAAAAACTATACTGGTTACCTTTAGGTAAAGAAGGTGCCTTAGATCTGCATTTATGAACATACATTACCATCTGTGATTATTCCAATCCCAGTTCCTAAGCACTGTATAAACTCTGTACGACAACCCCATCCCCCCAGGTCTACACTTTCTGGAGTTTACTTTGCAGTTAGAAATCTTGATGCAGAGTGCAAAAAACAAATGAACCATCCATCTGTAGGTCCAACTGATGGGATCATAATGCTTCTGTCACAAGGTACAAAGGTGGTGAAGCAAATCCTGTCCCCAATGTCAATATAGCTGAGAGTTCCATTCAAGCTCCCTAATAGGCCTCTGTCACCCATGGAAATACTTGTAGCCCAATACCCCAGCTGGGTAAATGAAGGGTTTGGAGCTTTATGAAGAAGCCTAAAGTTGTAGTTTTTACTGACACAAAGCTGAGCCCCAGGACTGGGGATGAAAGACCGAGAAGGATGAGAAGGGGAGTGAGGAGAGTCTTACTCTACGTAGAGAATGTCCTATATTTTGGAATAAGTAATGTCTGTGATCGATCTACATTTTAGTAGTTAACTGGGACAATTTGCCCTCCCTTCACCAATACAATTACTGCTGGTATCTATCGACCCCCTGAAACTGCTCTGCAGTCTATAACTTTGGTTCGTCAATTACAAACAGAAGAAAGATTTTTACCATAATAACATGAAGGAATTGTGTGCTGTAACGGTAGTTAAGCGCTGGCATTCTTTATAACATGAGAAGGGGAGGGCAAATTTACTAACCATTTAAACATATATCAGTTCCCAAATTGTGTTAAGCTATAAATAGTAGAGGACACCGTGGGGTTGACGGCTCCTGGGAACGTATCATATTGACATTTGTGGGTTCAAGTGCGATACATAAATAAAAAATAATTATGTATGGCAGCAAGAGGAGATGGGGATATTTTACGTTCATGCAACTGTGTTAAAAACACAAAACAAATCACCAGGCTGGAGAAACAGAACAACGTTAAAGAGGTCACCAAGAACACATCAAAAACAGCATCAATTTGCAATTTTTTCTCTCATTGTGAAACCTAGAAATGTCTCACAAAGTGATGGGAGTACTTACTGCATGAGAGACAGTTGAGGACAATACAGACGCTGCGGGTAGGCTGTTTTGGTGCCCGGACAAAGTGCTAAAATGAGAATCAAAAACAGATTGTAAACACTACATTAGAAACACACACACACACACATCATATTTGTAACAGTCGATACAGCGAATGTCTCCTTAAATGAGTTAATGATTAGTGCAAGAAAAGACTCAGGGACAAAATCTCATCACACGGATCAGATATGTGCTTGGATAAGAAACATCATTGTCTTTCAGGACACTGCGGAGGATTCATGGACACACATTAAGCGATCACTACTGTGTCATACCTGTTGAGCTGTGACAGAGAGCTGCTGGAAAGGTCACTGGGCTGTGGTAAGCTGGACAGCGTGACAGCTGACGTGTGCTGAGACACGGCTGGGAGGAGAGAGGACGCGGTGGAAACCGGACTGGACAGAGATCCCACAGAAGACAGGCTCTGGGAATTCTCAGACTTCACAGATGGGACGGAGGGAGGAGCTGCAAGAAGAGGGAGAAACGTCACATTCCAGGTTTCTCTTTCCAAAGTTCATCATCGTTCCATCATCTTACAGATATGAAACATAAGAACAATAAATAGAATGACAGATAGTAGCAGAGACATGAATACAATGAAGCATAACACCACATCCATGGATAGACAAGAGGTAGCAGCAAAAGCATGAAGTAATGAAGGAATCAGCGAGGGAGACATGAGAACAACAAGGAGAGGACACTGCCCATGGAAATTTACATTCTAGAGGGAGGGGGCAATTAGGTAGTAGGGACAGAGGGAATGGATGCAATGGGTTAGAGGGTAGGGCAGATGATGCATGAAGATGTGCGCAGGTTTGAGGGAGCATTAAAGGACAGAAGCTTGGGGGAAAGCCTGGTAGGATGGGGCAAGGAGAAGTCTTGGAGATGGGAGAGGGAGAAGGTAATGATTGGGGGGGGAGACTGTGGATTGTCAGAAGTGGACTGGACGTGCTGGGGTTTAGCTTGTAATGAGGTCAGACATATATCGAGGGGAAGAATTGGTGAGTTCCTTGTAGGTGAGATTGAGCAGTTTGAATTGAATTCTGAAAAGGACCGACGGGAAACGAAGACAAATTCAGCTGCAGCATTCTGAATGGACTGAAGTGTGTAAAGGACAGTGGGGCAGCGAGTAGGCAGTTACAGTAGGAACCAATGAGCAACTGGACTGGGGTTTTAATTAGGGATGTGCACCGGCGACTTTTGAGGTCTCGTGTTTTGTGTTTTGGATCCGGATTTTCGTTATTTTTGAGGTTCGGATTTGTCTCGCAAAACACTTGACGAAAGGTCTCGGTTCGGATTTAAGGTATTGGATTCGGATTTTTTTTGAAAAAAACATAAAAAGTTTAAAAATCAAGTTTTTGGGCTTATTTTCACTCCTAGGCTATTATTAACCTCAATAACATTCAATAACAAGCATTTCCACTAATTTACAGTGTATTGTGAACACCTCACAATATAGTTATTAGTCCAAAACGTTGCAACAAGGTATCTTTCTGGACTGCGTAGAGGAGTGGGTCACCACAATATATATTAAAAACCCTGAACTTTTATGAATCGCACCAATAAATGTACCTGGACTGCGTAGAGGAGTGGGTCACCACAATATCTTAAAAACCCTGAACTTTTATGATTCGCACCAATAAATGTACCTGGACTGCGTAGAGGAGTGGGTCACCACAATATCTTAAAAACCCTGAACTTTTATGATTCGCACCAATAATTGTACCTGGACTGCGAAGAGGAGTGGGTCACCACAATATCTTAAAAACCCTGAACTTTTATGATTCGCACCAATAATTGTACCTGGACTGCGTAGAGGAGTGGGTCACCACAATATCTTAAAAACCCTGAACTTTTATGATTCGCACCAATAATTGTACCTGGACTGCGTAGAGGAGTGGGTCACCACAATATCTTAAAAACCCTGAACTTTTATGATTCGCACCAATAATTGTACCTGGACTGCGTAGAGGAGTGGGTCACCACAATATCTTAAAAACCCTGAACTTTTATGATTCGCACCAATAAATGTACCTGGACTGCGTAGAGGAGTGGGTCACCACAAGATATATTAAAAACCCTGAACTTTTATGATTCGCACCAATAAATGTACCTGGACTGCGTATAGGAGTGGGTCACCACAAGATATCTTAAAAACCCTGAACTTTTATGAATCGCACCAATAAATGTACCTGGACTGCGTAGAGGAGTGGGTCACCACAATATATATTAAAAACCCTGAACTTTTAAGATTCGCACCAATAAATGTATCTGGACTGCGTAGAGGAGTGGGCACTGGGCACCACAATAAAATATATAAAAAACCTTCAACAGATCTGCATTACACTACACATACGGCTGCTCCTCCATCCTCTCCATCATATACATGTTGGAGTTTTAGCGTGTGACAACCTCTTGTTTTTGATAATGTCAGTGCATTTGGAATATTTTTCAATTTGCCCCACACCACTGAATGTACTTTATCTATGATACGCAATACGCATCTATCTATCTTGACTGCGTAGTGTGGTGGCCCCGGTACACAATTTGGTACCGAGGCCACAATATAATTAAAAAACCCTCCACGTGTCGGAATTCCACCAAACAAGTATCTGGACTGCATAGTGGGGTGGCCCCGGTACCCAATTTGATACCGGGGCCACAATACCTCCTCCAAACATGCTACAGACAATTCGTCATTGAGAGACCCCAGACAGACAGGGTCGAAGTGTTATTGTTTGACTTTGTAAACCCAAAAAAATGTCCCTGTTGCACTTGCACATAGTCGTGCAATGAAGACTGATTTTTTCATTTAAAGGCACGATCTTTAAAGTGTCAGAAAGAGAGAGAAGACACAGGAGAGGAGAGTTGTAGCTGGGGACCTGGGGTGGAAGCTCCCAGGCTCCCCCAGCATTGCCTGGAAGTCTGAGCGTGGTGACTGAGCCAGGGCAAGGAATGTGTGCCCTGGATGAGGGGGAGAACTCCATGCCACTATAGTGAACCCAAGAGAGAGGGGGACACTGCACATGGAAGAGGCCCTGGAGTGAGGGCTGCTACAAGAGGCATGGTAGCTGTAGTGTCAGATCCTGAGGCTGAGAGTACACAGAGTGACGTGTCAGAGCACAGGAGACATTATCCCCGCAGAGGAGGGATGAGCTGCAGTTGAGAGGTATGTTGTTGAAATAGGACATGCACACTTTAACAAACCAATCATTTCAGCGACAGGGCCTACCAAACTTTGACTGAAATGATTGGTTTGTTTGGGCCCCCACACCAAAAAAGCTATTCATCTCTCCCTGTACAGACTAAACAGGCTCTACTGAGGCAAGATGTCGTCCTCATCCTCAACCTCTGATTCCTCTCCCCCTACAGTGTCTACTTCCTCCTCATCACACATTATCAATTCGTCCCCGCTGGACTCCACAACCACAGGTCCCTCTGTAGTATCTGGAGGGCAGTGCTGTACTTCATTGAGGAATTGATTATTCATTTCTATAAACATCATTTTTTCAACGTTGTGAGGAAGCAACCTCCTTCGCCGCTCACTGACCAGGTTCCCCGCTGCACTAAAAACTCTTTCCGAGTACACACTGGAGGGGGGACAACTCAGGTAAAATAGAGCCAGTTTGTACAGGGGCTTCCAAACTGCCTTTTTTTCCTGCCAGTAACAATATGGACTGTCTGACATGTCTACTTGGATGGTGTCAGCAAAGTAATCATCCACAATTTTTTCTATTGTCACAGCATCCAATGCAGCGAGAGTAGACATGTCTGCAATGGTTGGCAGGTCCTTCAGTCCGGACCAGATGTTATCAGCATCCCCGCCAGTGCCTCTTTTGGGAAAACTGAGCTTTTTCCTCGCAGCCATAGATGTGGAAGAAAATGAGGGTGGAGCTGTTGGCATGTCACGGTCCTCTTCAGAGGACAATCTCCTGACCAGCAGGTCTTTGCACCGCTGTAGACTTGTGTCCGCCGGAAACAGAGACACAACATACGCTTTAAACCGAGGATCGAGCACGGTGGCCAGAATGTATTCCTCTGACTTTAAAAGAGTGACCACCCTCGGATCCTGGCAAAGCGTACGAAGGGCTACATCCACAAGAGCTACATGCTTGCTGTAATCGCAATGGCTTACCAGCTCCTCCCTCACTTTCTCCAGCTGCTTCTGCAACAGCCTGATCAGGGGAATGACCTGACTCAAGCTGGCAGTGTCGGAACTGACTTCTCGTGTGGCAAGTTCAAATGGCTGCAGAACCTTGCACAACACGGAAATCAGTCTCCACTGCGCTTGACTCAGGCGCATCCCCACTCCTTTGCCTATGTCGTAGGTGGCTGTGTAGGCCTGAATGGCCTTTTGCTGCTCCTCCATCCTCTGCAGCATATAGAGGGTGGAGTTCCAGCGCGTCACAACCTCTTGTTTGAGGTGATGGCAGGGCAGGTTCAAGCTTTTTTGATGTGCCTCTAGTCTGCGGTAGGCACTGGCTGAATGCCGAAAGTGTCCAGCAATTTTGCGGGCCACCGCAAGCATCTCCTGCACACCCCTGTCACTCTTGAGGTAATGCTGCACCACCAAATTAATGGTGTGGGCAAAACATGGGACGTGCTGGAAATTGCCCATATTTAATGCCCGCACAATGTTACTGGCATTGTCTGACACCACAAATCCCCATGAGAGTCTAAGTGGGGTAAGCCACTGGGAGATAATTTCCCTCATTTTCTCTAATATGTTGTCAGCGTTGTGCCTCTTATTAAAGCCTGTAATGCACAATGTTGCCTGCCTTTGCATGAGCAGCCATTTTGTAGATGCTGCTACTGATGCAGCTGTTGCTGTTGCTGCGGAAGGGGATGCATCTACCCAGTGGGCTGTCACAGTCATATAGTCCTTCGTTTGCCCAGAACCACTTGTCCACATGTCCGTGGTTAAGTGGACAGTGGGTACAACCGCATTTTTAAGAGCACTGAGGACACTTGATCGTACTTCTCTGTACATTTTTGGTATCGCCTGCCTAGTGAAGTGGAATCTCGAGGGGATTTGGTACCGGGGACACAATACCTCCATCAACCCTCTAAATCCCACTCCACTGATGGCGGACACCGGGCGCACGTCTAACACCAACATTGCAGTTACAGCCGCAGTTATACGCTTTGCAATAGGGTGACTACTATCGTATTTTGTGGTCATGGCAAACGACTGTTGGACGGTCAATTGTTTGGTGAAAGACTTAGCGGTCTTACGACTTCCCCTCTGGGAAGATGACCGACTAACAGCAGCAACAGCAGCAGTGGCAGTAGTAGGCGTACCGCTGCAGGATTCCTCGGATGAATCCCGTATTGAGGAGGACTCAGTCTGGCTGCTGACTTGGGCTGCAGGACTGAATCTGATGGAGATTGTGGAGGAAGTTGACGAGGAGGGTGTTGCTGGTGTGTATCCAACTGGACCACGGGATTTAGGTGTCCCTGTACCGATGAGGGTCCTAGCCCCAGTTCCTGAACTAACCACTGAACTATGAAGGTTATTCAGGTGACGTATAAGGGAGGATGTTCCTAGGTGGGCAAGATCCTTACCCCTGCTTATTTGAGCTTTACATAAGCTACATATTGCCATACATTGGTTGTCTGGATTTGGATAAAAATAACTCCAGACCGAAGAGGTGCATTTTTTGGTCTTCTGACCAGGCATGACGATGGGCTTTTTCATCCCATGGACATCAGCTGTTTCCCCCCCTGGTGCCTCATTTACAATAACCACATCACCATCCTCATCATCAAGTTCCTCCACAGCGCCAGCTACATCATCAATAGCCTCCTCCCGAGCCACCTCTTCCCGTACAGTGATGGGAAGGTCAGGCTTGACAACCACCAACACCCTTGGACTCGCCTTGGGGATTTGTGATAATTTCTCTTTAGAAGGCAGAGTTGTTTGCTGTTTTGTTGCTGACAGCATAACTCTCTTCAATTTTTTGTAGGGGGGGGGAGGAGGAGGAGGGCTAAGATCCGTGGGTGAAGCTGAACCACTAGTCATGAACACGGGCCAGGGCCTAAGCCGTTCCTTGCCACTCCGTGTCGTAAATGGCATATTGGCAACTTTACGTTTCTCCTCAGATGATTTTAAGTTTCTCTTTTTGCTACTTTTTCTTAACTTGGGCTTTTTGGATTTTACATGCCCGGTACTACGAGATTGGGCATCGGGCTTGGAAGACGACGTTGATGGCATTTCATCGTCTATGTCATGACTAGTGGCAGCAGCTTCAGCATTAGGAGGAAGTGGGTCTTGATCTTTCCCTACTTTATCCTCCAAATTTTTGGTCTCCATTATATGTAGCACAAGATACTGCAGAATGTGTGAACTTGGTAATATTGCAGTACCAATGGACTTATACTGCTGGATTGGTTTTGCAAATTTGGTTATAATTATTATTTTTTATTTTTTTTTTAAATTTTTTATTTTTTTTTACTTTTTTCTTATTTTTAAAAAACTTGGGAATAGTGGGGAAATAACTATGCCCTTAGAAGCACAGGACACAGCACCACTGGACTGAACAGGACACGGCACAGGACCCAGCAGCACTACGGAACTCAGCAGGACAGAGCACAGGACACAGCACCACTGGACTGATACTGCAGAATGTGTGAACTTGGTAATATTGCAGTACCAATGGACTTATAATGCTGGATTGGTTTTGCAAATTTGGTTATAATTATTATATATATTTTTTTTTTTAAAATTTTTTATTTTTTTTTACTTTTTTTTTATTTTTTAAAAACTTGGGAATAATGGGGAAATAACTATGCCCTTAGAAGCACAGAGCACAGGACACAGCACCACTGGACTGAACAGGACACGGCACAGGACCCAGCAGCACTACGGAACTCAGCAGGACAGAGCACAGGACACAGCACCACTGGACTGATACTGCAGAATGTGTAAACTTTGTAATATTGCAGTACCACTGGACTTTTACTGCTGAATGTGTGAACTTGGTAATATTGCAGTACCAATGGGCTTATACTGCAGGATTGGTTGTGAAAATTTTGTGGTAATTAAAAAATATTAAAGTAGTTTTTGGTATTTTTTAAAAAAACTTTTTTTTATTTTTTTAAACACAGGGGAATATTGGGGAAATAACTATGCCCTTAGAAGCACAGAGCACAGGACACAGCACCACTGGACTGAACAGGACAGAGCACAGGACCCAGCAGCACCACTGACCTCAGAAGGACAGAGCACAGGACCCAGCAGCACCACTGACCTCAGAAGGACAGAGCACAGCACACAGCACCACTGGACTGATACTGCAGAACACAGCACAGCACTAAACAGCACAGCACTAAACAGCACAGCACTAAACAGCACAGCACTAAACAGCACAGCACTAAACAGCACAGCACTAAACAGCACAGCACTAAACAGCACAGCACTAAACAGCACAGCACTAAACAGCACAGCACTAAACAGCACAGCACTAAACAGCACAGCACTGAACAGCACAGCACTGAACAGCACAGCACTGAACAGCACAGCACTGAACAGCACAGCACTGAACAGCACAGCACAGAACTAAACAGCACAGAACTAAACAGCACAGAACTAAACAGCACAGAACTAAACAGCACAGAACTAAACAGCACAGAACTAAACAGCACAGAACTAAACAGCACAGAACTAAACAGCACAGAACTAAACAGCACAGAACTAAACAGCACAGAACTAAACAGCACAGAACTAAACAGCACAGAACTAAACAGCACAGAACTAAACAGCACAGAACTAAACAGCACAGAACTAAACAGCACAGAACTAAACAGCACAGAACTAAACAGCACAGAACTAAACAGCACAGAACTAAACAGCACAGAGGACCACCTAACACACCCTCCCTCTACCCTGATCAATGCCCGAGTGAAGATGGCGGCGACTAGCGGGGAATTTATAGGATCCGAGTATCGCGAGATCCGACAACGGGATTATGAGTCAGAGCCTCAGTTTCACTTTTGAATTTGGCGCCAATACCCGGATCTGTCTCGGATCCGACTCGGATCCGCAACGTTCGGGTGGGCTCGGATTTCAGAAATCCGAGTGCGCTCATCCCTAGTTTTAATCATTTCCTGAGTGAGGAAGAGGCGTATTCTCGCAATGTTGCGGAGGTGGAAACAGCAGGGACTGGGTGTGAGGACGATTACCCTGAGGCAGTGAGCGTTGGGAACACCAGAGTGTGATGTTGCCACGGGAGATATGGGGAGGGATGGCGACATTAACAGGGGGAAAGATAATAAGCTCCAATTTGGAAGCTTTGGGTCATCCTGGTGGAGATGGCGGAGTCAGTTGGACATGTGGAATAGGACATAGGGTGAGGTCTGCGTAGAGGCTGAAGGAGGGGACGAGGTCGCCAAAAGAGAATTTATTGTACTTGTAATTGACCAATAATATTTTTAGACAGTCAACTGTAATATTTACATTAGACAAACAAAGGGATAATAAAAACATAGGGTTAGCGAACCTTTTTCCTGAAACAAATCCCCTAAAAAACATCCCGTTTGGAAATTAAAAAATAACCCTCTAAAGCGGCCCAAATCTAACCTGCCTTTCCCTGTGCTCTTGTGGGACACAAATAGAGGGAATATGTGCTACGGTAACGGCCTGTGTACATGTAACCGCATGACAGACATGGATAAGAGGGAACAGAGACATAAGGAAGGCAGATACAGGACATCTAAAACAAATACTCCAAGGGCAACGTTGGACGATCACATCCGTCACAATAATTAGAGCAGTCAGATATTCCATTATTACTTGTTGGTTTTATAAATTGTTTTCTATAAAACAATGATACAAAGACCACTGTATGCAGAAGACACAAAATAAAAATGTATGCTTATAGGGAACAAAACCAGAAAAGAGTAACAGAAGCAGTAGTCTGTGATGCCAGAAATCAGATTATAAAATACAAGTGAAAATAATTCTGCTTTAGAGAATCGTACAGTGTTAGTCGCACAGCACTGGTGAGCTAACAAGTCTGTGAGTATACATAACATGTTATGTATGTAACAATATAACATTGTATAGAACACAGCTTCACTGCCACATTTCAGGTAACAATGTTTGATTACAGTTTTGTTTCAGTAAAGAGTTTATACATTTGGATCAGGATTACACAAACTAGACTAAGAATGGTACAGACAATAGAAACTAGATAGCTTTGTTCTGCACCATATATTAAAAGTTATAGGCGGGTTACAAAGGATTAGAAGCCACTGACGTAGGACAACAAGACTCAGTAAGTGGTTTTCCGCACAATAATTAGGATATGTGCTTGGATTAATGCATCATTGTCTTGTTGTGTACAGGATCCTCCTCAGCAGGCTCACACACGTGAGGCACACAAAGGAGACAGGGCACGGTCACGGGTATAACGTGTACACACAAGTGAAGCAGACGGACATACATTACTAGCACATACAGGAAGACGTGTAATGGTCACAGTTTATGTACTTACTGTTCAGAGACACTTGGGCCCGAATTCCATTGTGTCCATTCTGTAACAATACAAAAAACACTGGTATCACGACAAGTCCGTATGTACCAAGCTATGTGCATGGCTGGGACACGGAAGTAATTATATCCCAGTATAACCA
Organism: Mixophyes fleayi; assembly: GCF_038048845.1. Classification (NCBI taxonomy): domain Eukaryota; kingdom Metazoa; phylum Chordata; class Amphibia; order Anura; family Limnodynastidae; genus Mixophyes; species Mixophyes fleayi. The sequence goes on from NC_134402.1 coordinate 453,292,414, forward strand.
CTGGCTATTAAACAGTGCAGGGGTCATCAAGGTGTTGCTGTACAACCTGTTTAATACTATGGTAGAAGTGCTGTATACAGCAATCTGTAATGTATAGGTCTCGGCTGCTGTCCATAGTAGATGGATGCATTAGAATGCTGGTAAAACCCCAAATGTCGGCTGCCTTTCATTGCCTTACAATCTCAGATAAATAGGTAAAATATTCAGAAGAGAAGACATTGGCTCAGTGGTTAGCACTTCTGTCTCACAGCACTGGGGTCATGAGTTCAATTCCAGACCATGGCCTTATCTGTGTGGAGTTTGTATGTTCTCCCCATGTTTGCGTGGGTTTCCTCCGGATGCTCCGGTTTCCTCCCACACTCCAAAAACATACTGGTAGATTAACTGGCTGCTATCACATTGACCCTAGTCTGTGTCTGTATGTATGTGTACATTAGGGTTGCGTGAGTTCTCTGTACAGTGCTGTGGAATCCGTGGCGCTGTATAGATAACTGATGATGATCGTCGTGTAAGTTAAGTTCACACTTCCCGGTGGGACATCACCGGGAACCAGAGTCTAAATAGCATCTTAAGCATAAAATGCTTCTGTTGCCTAAAAAGCTCCAAAATACGTAAAATATACCACCCATTTCTACTACGCTTTCTATATATGGTCAGCAGTTTGATAAACCTGGTTACCATAAACACAGAACATTGTTCCCAAGCCTGTGGGAGCCCCTGATAATGTTCACACGGGGGCATCTTCTGGCACCTGTTCTCTGTTCCTGCCTCAGATTACCATATACCAGCACAGATCGTTCTATAACTGTATCCTGGTTGGAGAACACATCGTATCCCATTAACAAACTACCACTGATCTAGCAGTCAGGGCAGAGGACGGAGGAGCACCAAGTAGAAGAAAGGTAACAGGTACAGTGTGTGGCACACGACTGGATAAAGTTTAGTGGTGCTAAACTAGTCTATTTAGAATATAGTTATTTGTAAAACAAATGTGAAAAGCGGGTTCTTCTTACAGTGACGGGCACCACCTCTGCGGCTGGCATGGAGCTTTGGTATCCTATTCTGCTGTGCACAGACGTCTGGTCGTAGGAGGAGGAGGAGATGGTCACTGGACTGGTGCTCTGCGAGGAGCTGCTGAGGCTGGAAGTGGCGATTACGGATGAGGTGTAGCTTGGCTCCTGCACCGTACTGGATATTGGCAGAGAGGTATTCAGGGCGTCGCTGTAAAGAGACAGGAAACGTTTATAAAGAATCCCCTATATATTCCATGTGTGTATGTGACTGTCTGCTCAGGTTCTCAGAATGTTGTCTTCATCCCACCTTTCATGACCCCAGTGTTCCCCAGTACACTGGCAAAAATATTCTACTCACTCACCTTATGGTTTTTGAATACAAGTTATTGGGCACAGCCTGATTCCCATTATCGGGACTTGTGTTCGTGCCAAACTCTGGCAGGGAGGGTTCTGAACCGAACTCTAGAGCGCCAAACTGCACATTTAACCCTGTGACATCAGCCGACCCCGGCATTTCTACTGCCGACGCGGGAATCTGAAAAGATATATTACATACATTATACTGAACGAGAGTATAGAACAAGGTGTTAAAAACTGTTTATTGTGGCCGAAAAATATGTTCAATTCTCCTGTAGGTTGGATTACTTAAAATGGCCATCTGATGTTCCCTACTAACTCCCTTTGTATTATATATTAATCACCACAAACTAGCCATATAGGAGCTAAACGACAGGTCGTGGACGTCTGAACACTGGGATTGTGTGAAAGATTGTGGAAGGATTCAGAGCCGGCAGTGGTTGTCCAATAAAACAGTATTAATATTCCATTGATCAAGAATGGCAGGGGAATTATAAATCCAAGAGGAGAAACTGTACACAGAAATAACATTAGTGTGCACAAATAACTGGTCCAGCTGAACGGACAAGCTCAGTCCAGCCGACTACGCAGAACGACTGGACAGCTATGGCCAACGTGCTGAGATTCTACAGACTGTGTACACACTTATCAGTCAAATCTAAGGAACAGAATAAACACCTGGGGGTAAATGTATCAAGCTGAGAGTTTTCTGGCGGTTTTGAAAAGTGGAGATGTTGCCTATAGCAACCAATCAGACTCTAGCTATCATTTTGTAGAATGTACTAAATAAATGATAGCTGGAATCTGATTGGTTTTTCAAAGACGCTGGAAAACTCTCAGCTTGATACATTTACCCCCTGGTGTGTTGCCAAAGACCAGGCATCCTGTCTAACACAACAAAACCACCAACTGGGGCAATAAGTACAAATTCATGTTCAGATAACAAGACATATCCAGGGCACTCAGAACTGCTGCTCTCCACACAGAACTCAGATATGTGCTTGGAAAGTTACACATCACTGTGTCCTGAATAGTCCATAATATAACACCCCAGAACTTTATAGCGCTCACGTACAATGTGAAATAACTTTTATCGTTCATGTTAAGCGAGACAAAACAGACAGAATATACACTGATCTGCATCTCGGAGAATAAAAAGGATTGCTGACCTTTGAAGTGGGCGGTATCCTCCGTTTCTGGGGTTTGAGGTGTTTCTGCTGCTGGGTTTGCTGGGCAGACATCGTCTGGGAGTCCAGAGACAGGCTGGGGAGCGGCAGCATTTTACCAGAGTGGGTGGAGCCGTCCACCGGAGACGTTTCCCGCAGCTTGGCCTGGGGGGAGAAGGACTCCAGGCCGGGAGGTGGCACCGGGACAGACTGCATTGGATGCTGCTGCCGCTGAGCGAGCTGACTCAGGACGGGCGAGGGCTCCGGTTGGGATTTGAAATCTGAAATGGGAAAGAAAAAAATATGACAAAATAGAAAAAAAATTAAAAATAAAAACTACAAACAAAAATGACCCTGTGACCACCAACTCAGGTGCTGCAGGCATCGCACACACAGCCAAGGGGGAGGCGGGATCGGATTCCTGGTCATCGGGGGATCAGTTTCTTATTCTTGGAAACATACAAAACACAAATCACTCTGCTCAGATCTATCTGCCTATGTCCAGGAGGGAGAGCTGTGACCTCTTCCTTAGATGCACTGAGAATAAATACAGACCGCAAGGAACAGCGCCCCTAATACAAACCACTTTAGGAATAGATAATCTGATTTAGGATAAGCACAAGCAGTTGTGTTATGCAGTAAGAGGAAATGTACAAAACATCCGCTTTAAAATAAATGAGGTTTAAGTTTAACTACTTGGTGCATGACAGGGCTACTCTGAAGAACTGATTATGTGTAATAGTAGCAACTATGGTGCGTAAGCTGGGGCTTATTACCATATACCAGTGTTCTGCCCAGAAAATTTTGCCAGCCGGGCGGCATTAAGAAGCAACCGGGTGGGGGCAGTGTAATACTATGCAATAATATTGAAACATTTTGGAGGTTACTGCCCACAGCTTCCAGGACTGGTCAGACGGTGGTCAGTGGTGTAACACACACTGCTGGCTGTAGTGCTCACATAGTGCCTGTTGTAATAGGAGAAACAATGGTTTATTGTATTATAATCAGACTCTGTTGGGCTCCAAGAGCCGGGTGACAAGTAAAGACAGCCAGGAGGAGTACCCGGGAAATAGGTGCTGGGAGAACATGGATTATACATATTTTATAAGGAAAAGGATCTTTAGAGTTCTAGGGTCGTATGTTCTTTGCATTACAGTCTGCAATGTATGGGATGAATAAACTTTGCAGAAAACCACTTCATCTGCTTTATGGAATGCAGATCTCCGCACACAAATGAGGCGCTGCAGAGTTAGTCGAGCATCATTCAGGAAATCTGCATTCATTACCTGCACATAGTAGTGTAAACTAGCCGGGCCTCCTGATCCGCTAGACGAGGGCCAGGACCTTAGTGCTTAAACTGCCTAAGGCTGGGTACACATTACACCGGTTAGCCAGATATCACATTAGTGTGTACGCAGCAACAATGAACAATTATCATTCCCAAGAACATAGTGTCATTGAACGAGATTTTTAAACCAGACTAAAAATCACATCCATCGCTGGAACGATGTCATTCCTATTCTGCAGTGTGTATGTACTCAGGACCGGCCGTGTCCATAGATCTCTATGGAGTGTGCAGAGTCAGGATATTTTCAGCTGATGGTTATGACAGATGAAGAGCACAGATCTGACGGTAAATCGTATAAAACGTGTACACATGAATCAGCTGCTGATCAGGAGTTTTTTTTTGGACTCAGTAGTTGGTAAAATCGTTCTATACATCAGGAGAAAATTTCTGTAGTGTGTACCCAGCTTAACACGTAGCGTTTATCCTGTTGTCACAAAACCTTGAAAATAACTGGATGTCTTTTGTCCTATGTAAAATAACACTTAAAAGCCAACTCCATTTAAAAAAAAAAACACACTTATTTTTACATTTTAGCGGAGGAATAAGACAACACTGTGGCACAGAGTCTCTGTCTCTGCTGAGATAACAAGACATGTCCAGATCACTCAGACTGGTTGTTCTCCACACACAGATTCAGATATGTGCTTGGAAAGTTAAACATCACTGTGGTCTGAACAGCCCATGATATCTTAGCATCCTGCTGCAGGGACTCTGATCTAGATGCCACAGATCACAGACAAGTACACAAACTGCACCCACTGTCAGATACAGCGATGAGAATAATTTAGATTTAAAATTAAAAAGAAAAAAGAAAAAGACTGATTCAATGATCTGGACATTGACAATAAGAAGGGATCGCTGACCTTCGAGAAGCAGTTTGTAAAGCTTGGTGCTCGAGCGCCAGTGTTTAGACTACCTATTATGTGCAGACAAAGGGTGTAAACGCAGAGATCCTTAGGATAAAAGACTTGGCCACACAAAGTGCTGTCACAATACAGACAGGTAAGGAGACAGTAAACAACTTGGAGAAGGTGGAGAGAACTCTGAACAGACGGTTAGGATAACTCCACACATGAAATGCGCTCAGTCCTGTCCTATCTTTTGTGAGTGACAACCATAAAACAACCGCCTCTCTCAAAATCTAGAAGCTGTAAACACATCTAACACGTTCTATTAGAAGACTGGGGAAGCAGGTGACGGCTTTGTCACAATTCTGCCCTCTAGTGGTGGATGCCATTATCACCCTCCACATCTACATCACAAATTCTAGGGTTGAAAAAGAAAACACGAGGGTAATGAAAACCATATTTGCTGGGTAAAACTTACTTGAATGCTCAATATATGACTTCTGCCTGAAATTGCCTGCTGGTAACTCAAAACAACACTGTAGCTGCCGTTGGACAGATAGGTTGTAAATAACGGACCTCAATTAGGCAGAACAGTAACCATGGACATGAACTGCTCTGGTTCCATGGTTACAGTTCTTGCTAATAGGTGGTCAATTGTTCACAACTTGTTAAGGGACAACAGTGAGTGCTGAACAATCAATAGGTGATTTCAGGCAGCAGTAAGATGTAGTATCAAGCACAATTATGTTAATTAGAAACAATCCTTCAGTGGAGTTTGCACCTTTAAAAAGGTCAAGGAATTTAAAAGTCAAGATATACAATTACTGCCATGTTGATCTGCTAACGTTACAACACTTTTCTTGAACTATATGAAGCAGTCTTGCATAAAACGCAGAGCTGTTGAGAAACAATTAATGTCCTTACCAAACTGAGCGAGGACCGACGACTGTGGCACAGAAGGTTTTATATCCCAGGAAGAGGAGGGGGTGGCGTTACTGCCAGTCTGCTGAGAATTTTGGGACGTGAATTGACCTAATCCCGGACTCTTCAGCTGCTCCAGTATCTGGGACCCAGCAGAATTTGTCAGTTTTGAAGACCCAAGTTCGCCGAAGCCAGACCCAAGGACAGACGACTATACAACAGGAAAACAAAGGACAACTACTTCATATACAAGCCCGAAGTGTGAACAGCAATATTCCTGAAGCTCCTGCAAGTTCTACTGTCACAAAAACCACAAAGGGGCCTCAGCTAAAAATGCACAATCTGCGTTACCAATAATGTGAGGCGAAGACATCTGTGTATTTACCAAGCTCTGAGGAGTGTAGCTGCTGACCGCAGTGGAGCTGCTGGCTGCGGGTGTGATCTGAGAGTTTGTGAACACCAGGGCCTGTCCAAAATTCTGCTGCTGAGAGGACTCGTAACTGACCGAATCCGTTTCGTTGCCTGACTGGGGTTTCTGGAGTAAAGCTACCAGATCAATGCTGAAAAAAACCCAAAATCACATGATATTAAAACAACGGCTCTCCAACCGTCAAGTGATCGACGGTACAAGAAATGTTCTGGGATTATAGAGGAGGCCCGTTAGAGGGTTTGTATTTTATTATTCTGTTCTGCAAAGCCCAAGGTGCTTTGATAAACGAAACAATCTCTATTGCATATCATAGTGGACCCCATTACACAACAGTGAAGTCACTGTAACATTAAATACTTTCTAAGCTGTCTGTGTGCCAGAGAAAATGTTTGTAATCATCTTAATTCCCAAGGCTACAATGACCTTTGTTGGTAGACTTTAACGTCTGCCGAATCTGGCTCACGTGTGCGACAAAGAACGCTAGTGACATTAGGGAGGGGGTTAATTAAAAGGGACGGTAGCCAAGATAAGAAACGAGCCCCCAACTTACCTTTGTCCTGGAGTAATGTGGTTTTCTGAGGGAACAGAAGACGCGGTGAAAACCTTTGTTTCAGAAAGCTGTAGGAGAGCAAAATAAATACACGTGACTGAACTGTAGGTTACAGATAGAGATCCTTGGATGTCTTAATAGCTCTGCGATGATAGATTTACAACACTCGCTGACTTAAAGCACAGAGAATTGCTGACATCTGATTCAAGAATTTGAACTTTGCCACAATTCCCAACTAGAAATGACTTGAACTCGAGGCAAACTGGTAAAATTAGCTATGCTAGGCCAACAAATGTGGGCATTTAAAATGAAATCCAGAAGGCATTAAATGCAAGAAATTGATAGTAAAAGAAATAAGCACACGAATGTGGGTAGCAGAAAGTAGCAGAGTCTTGTAGAGTTTATTTCATGAACTATACCCGGCATGGGTCATCACACATGACCAACAAATCTGGGGACTGAACCAGGAGGTAGAATAGATGGACCAATATTTTAATGTTTCTATGAGGAGACTATGACCATTTCTATAGCCAGCATCTGCCTAACAACTCACATCTTCATTCCAGTCCTCTGCAGTCCATTCTTCAATAGAATTTCTCCACGCACCTTTAATAAGAAACAAAATTAAATTATACATTTCACCTCACATATTTATGCTCAAAAACAGTAAAAGAGGAAATCTTTCTGTATCACTGCCCAAGTCCCTATGTTAAAAGGGTTGTCGTTACCTAGAAGACTGCAAAGCTAATGACGCATATACATCAGTTTAATCCCCTGTGCACTGCTACTCCTCGTCTATAGTGCAGTTACAACCATACAGAACATTAATCAGCAGCAACGAGTACAGGAATCAGCAGACATTGCACTGGGCAGATTTAGTACAGTATGAACACAAAGTATTTTAGACGTCCTTTCACCACACTACAGACCAAACATCTATACGAGTGAGAGACAAACGGCGGAACAGGAAATGGGGCACGTTCCAAGGTATCAGAACACATCTTACCAGTGCCATCATCTCCATCACTCTGACCCGTCTCCCAAGCCTCTGCTTTTCCTCCAAAGCCATCGTTGGCGCTGGGTTCTGTGTAGTCTGCAGGATTGAATGTCCTGGAACAAAATAAAGACAGAACATTTTTAGCACATAATGTTTTTTACATTTAAAAAGGAAACCTGAGAAAGAAGTGGATTAATGACATACCCCATGCCTTGCGCAGAAAATCTCCCAGCTCCCCTGCCTCGTCCACGTCCTCCAAATCCTTGAAGAGAATAAAGTGTATCAGTGATTCTTGGCACATGGTAGTTTTTGCATGTTATTTTTCTTTTTAAATGCCCGCCAAGCTGCACAAATGCTGACATATTTGGTAACAAGCCTTCCTGGAAGCCCCACACATTTTTGCAGGCAGGTAACAATCACTGAAAGGTTCTGCACCACAGTTGTACCATCTTCATCACCCTCAGCCTTGTCACTGCTGGTATCCAAGTTAGCGGCGCCAATACACCCAGCTATGCTCATACTACTATACGGCCCGCCAGGGACTTCAAACGAACAAGGGGGGAATCAAGAGAGTTCCACATCACAAGAAATACAAGGCAAAAGGAGATTTATTTTTGTAGATCTTTTTTCGATGCTGTAAAACAGAGACAAAGTTATGTTCCACCTAGGAGACATGGTAGTGGGATGGAGGGGTGAGGACGTCCCTCTCTGCTCATCCTCAGTTTACCACAAGCTCAGTATGGATACAAGACCAATGAGAAGAGTAGCACCAAGGTCCAGAAGTGAAGGGACTTGGAAACAGGGACAGAAGGGCGGCACATCCAAACCAGTCTTGATATTAATACCCAGGACTACTTTCAGAAGGATGGACTGTATGAAGGACCACCTTTATCCTTGAGAAATACAAAGTACAGGGGCTACTGGCACAGACCTGCGAGCTCAGAGACCAGTCTAAGCAACGTAATGGTCAGAAGAAAGTCATCTTCCAGCAGCGGCAGCAACGTTCACAGCTTGTAGGAATAGGTGACCAGGGGGTAAATGTATCAAGCGGAGAGTTTTCCGGCGGGATTGAAAAAAACCCCAGATTCTAGCTATCATTTATTTAGAACATTCTACAAACTGATAGCTAGAATCTGATTGGTTGCTATAGGCAACATCTCCGCTTTTCAAACCTGCCGGAAAACTCTCAGCTTGATACATTTACCCCCAGATCTGCTAAAACCCCAAGATGCATTTCCAAGAGGGACCAAAAACGCTGGTAAACGGCACAGTTATCCAAGAAGCAACAGGCTTCCCATCACAGAATAGGCCCACTGAATTTCTCTCCAAATCCAAAAGAAGATGGAACCAGGAGGCACTGTATCCCTTCTTATTCCCAACGAAAGAAACAGCTCATCCAATTACAAGAACATCTATAGGCATCAAGCTATATTGGGCTCATACTTGTGCCATTGAGTGAACGTCCGCCTCTTTTGGGTTCCAAAAGATTGCACGACCAATCCTTAGTTAACTGGAAAATCGGAGATTACTGTTGGCTGTAAAGACTACCGTGTGAAGGACTGACTTGCGTTTAGGAAAAAGTACAGGCGACTAGTGATAAGAGGCTGCCAGATCAGAGACACTACTGACATAGGCGATGACAGGAGAAAGGTTATCTTATAAATGATGAAGCAGAGGGAAACCGAACTAAGAGGCTCAGAGATACCCTATAAGGAATTCAGAAGCAGCTAAAAGGTGAAGATGAAGCATTGACCCAAAAGGCAAACGAATGTTGACCACTCCCTGCAGTAAAATGTTAAAGTCTGGAAGCAGGGTGGTGCTTGAAGAAACCAGAAACCTGCACCTTAAAATAAATCAAGGCCAAGCTTTATTTACACACAAAAGAAAAAACATTTAGCGGAAAACTACATCTCGTTGCACCAGACGGATGACAATCTTCATACACGGAGACAGACGCAGGGGGAAGAAAACTTCTGCATCCACAGCATAGTCTCAATCAATACTCAGCGAGATACCTGAACAATCATATCTGCAAATTTCAAGCTTAGGGTTTAAAGAGCCATAACATTAAAGACAGCTCCACCAAAAACTGGGTCCTGAGACAAGAGGTCTGCTTGCAGAGGTAGACACAAGAGTAACAAAGCTAGTTTCACATGAACTGAGGAGTTAGTCGTCTGATTTGCCCTGAATCCTCTAAATAGAATGGTCATGAGGTATGCCCCCAAGTCCTGGGGCCATAAAGGGAAGCTTAGGATTTAGTTGTGATGCTTGCAAGCCTATTTCTGGGATGGGGGAGGGGGTCACAAAAACGTGGGAAGTCTGCCACCCAACTGTTCATCACTGGGATGTAGGTTGCTAGGTTGGCCAGAATAAACCTCTTAGACATTGGATGGGAATAGCAAGATGCACAAAAAGCTCATGTAACTGAGCACTGTTTGGATAGGGCGTATGTGCAACTGCCCATAAGGGACATCCTGCAGATTAGAGATCACGGTGCCCAGCACATGCAGTATCAAGTGGTGGAGAGGGTTCTCTGAAAAAAGTAGCAGGATCTGAGAACTTCTCTGCAGCCCTATATTAAGAAATAAAGCTTGATAACCTCCTCAATGCCCTAGGCTACTGAGAAAGTGCAAGCAGTCATGAAAAAAAATAAAATATGGGGCACTCCCCTGAAATAGAGGTGGTCCTACGGTTCAAGAGAGAAGTCAGAATCTGCTGGCCGGTACAATCGTGTCTTTCGGACAGGATGGACTGCTGAAGACTGGCTGCAGGTCGTTTAAACCAATCCCTTGATAGGACAAGTTTCACAAGCCAAAGGGCCTTCCATGGATCCCTGTTGCAGATTGCTTAGTGCAAGTCATATGTGCAGAAGTGGACTGATCCTGCAAAATAAAGACAGGACACTCCGTGGTGTCCATCCCCTTTTAACCCGGCATTAGATCACTCCCCTTCCTTGGTTGGATCCGTGCTGTTCCCGAAACAGCAACACATGGAGATGGGGGTAGGTGCAGCATTTAGCTATCCGTGACAACCATGAAGGAGCAGGGGGCCACAGTAAAAAACGGTTCTCCTCACCCCAGAATAAACAGGTTCCTGAGGCTCTATGTCTACCTCCTATACAGGGCACATAACCAGTTATCTGTTACCACCCACTGCAGAAGGAAGAAAGAGAGACCATTGCATTTAATGGTAACGTCAATGTTGGTTTTAACATTGTACCTCGTCCACGGCCTCGCCTCCCGCGGTCAGCAGGTCTCTCACCGGGGCCACTGTCCACTCCATTTTCTTCTGGTCTAACTGCATGAAATAAACACTATTAGACAACTACACAGTTATAGGTTTTTTTTTTTTAAATGGGTAAAACAGGCAGCATACACTCTCTGCCACGGCTCCCGCCACGTCCACGCCTGCTGGAAGTCCCGCGGCCACGGCTCATTTCCCGGTCTCCTCTCTTCTCCCGGTTTTCTTTGTTTTCAGAGCTCTCTTTGCCGATGCTTTTCTTTTTGCCGCCAACAGTCTCCCAGGAAGTCTACACGTAGAGAAGCAGCAACATAAAGCCAGTGGTTAGATCCTCTACAAGATCACCATCAAGCCTAATATAGAGACCCGATGCACCAAACAGGGTGTCTGCACCAAGTAAATACAACCGCCAGGCTCACCGTGTCAGAGTTGCCTTCCAGTAGTATATTAATGGCCCTGTTCACATCTCCATTGCAGTCATGAAGCGCCACTATGCACTCGTCCTGGTTCTTCCCCGTCACCTCCATTAGCTGCAAACAATGGAATCACAGAAGATTAACGACGACACATCAACTGCGCTCTTTTGCTGCAATTTAACATTGAATATATGGGGCATATTCAATTATGCTTTGCGGTCAGCGACTACGCGCGCCTGTGCGTGTAAAGTGAGAATACGTTACAGCAACATTCCGGATTTTCCTTTGCAACCCTGTGGGGTGGGCACGGAAATCCGTGATTTTGCGGTGGTAACAGGATTTGCGCAGCGGCACGTAATCGTGGACCGCCAAGATAGTTGAATACGCCCCTACGAGGTCTCAATCCGCGATTTAATTTTTTTTCTATCATTTATTGTTATCTATAGAAAAAAAAAAATTGGAAAAGATAATAAAAAATAAAGTGTACAAAAACCACTACGATATCCGTTTCAGCTAAATACACAATGGATAGAACTGCGCTCTCCCTACGAGCATTAAGATGAGACATCAGATAGAATGTTCTGTTGGCTTTTATACTAAGTCTTATGATGAGCAGCAGCTCTGTTCAAACATCCACCGTGTGCATGTTCAAATCTGCATTTCACACAAACAGAAGTGTCATTTTCCATGTCTGTCTTTAAAGACAGCTGAGAAACTGCTACTGTCACCCATGTATCCAAGAGCGGACATTAATTCCCGTTTCACAGGGCATGCACTGCACACTGTCACTGCGGGAGTCATTGCAGCTGTCCGCCCCACACACATGCTCAGTGCCATCTGACCATCTGTCGTAATGTCTGTATGTCCCACTGATCCGGGGAGCAGAAGAACCAAAACACAAGTCCCCCTAACCCCCCCCAAGATACTGGGATAAAATTTATGAAACACAACTCACTTGTTTCACTTTGTCCTCAAAGTCTGCATCATTTTTATCATAGATCATCTGTGCGAGGCGGATCTGCTCAGCTGTTGCCTAGAATGTAAAGAAAGTTACGAATGACAATTAAGCCAATAGGTATAACAATGGCCAAGTGGCCACAGCACTGTATAAAAATGGCGATTAAATCGGTTTATGATTTTCAAGAAAGGTAGAAAGTCTGCGGACATTGGGGAATGTTTCTTTTTAAAGTAATCCAACCCAATTTATAACTTGGTATTCAAAATGCAACATGAATCCATATGACAAAATTAGGATTATACTATATCATAGCTGCCCCATTCCTTCTATTATGTCCCAGAATATTGTTCCTATTCCAGATATGTACAGCAGTTGAGATACCTACCTGTACCTGTTTCTGTGGTTGAGTCTGTGGAGTTGAGATCTGTGTTTTTTCCCGAGTGCCCCGGGTACGTTCATTTCCCACCGAAGTCATCATATACAGTATATACAAAACAATGTATGTACAAAATAGAAAATCTGCAAGAGAGAGGAAACATTAATAGGTTAACGACTGGTGCTTATAAGCCTGTCCCCACATCGACACAGTAACCTGACAAGTCTCCAAGGTGAAGAAACCACACGCAATCACTACCACGAGGTAGGTAATACGTGTGTCGGACGTTAATGGAGGAGACACGATTTACCCTCTTGCTTCAACTTGGGTGAATAAAGTAGTTAGAACAAAAAATTCTGCTATTGACCGCAAGTAGAAGCACATAGGGGGCCATTAGAACCCATAGGCTCCAACCACATTTCCGGTTACATGCTTTCACTAGTGTAATGTAAGGCTTTTACTGCCTGTGGGCCACTGGTCTAAGTATGTAGATTTTTGAAAGTCAATCAACCTAAAGCTTCTCTCCTGGGTCCATTCCCTCCACTCTGTGTCCTACTTGGTAAAGATTGCCTTGTCCAGAGTTCATATTTAAGTCAAACTAAACCCCCAAAACTAAAAACACTTCTACAGATGCCTTTCCCATTGGGTGTTCAATGACATCTGAAACTGATATTCATACTGGCTGGAAACTGCCATGTTTTCATGGACATTTTTAAAATGTGTCAGTTTATTAGTCTGTGACTAAAGATGTGGGACAAACTTTCCCAGCAATATGACTACTTGGAGTAAGCAACCTTTGGCAATTGAGCCAATACAACTATACGCTACCTACAACAAGTCACCATCCCCACTTTTAAGCAGAATTAGGTGTGATGTCTAAAAATACATGAATTAAGAAACGCACAACATCCTATACTTCCACACTTATTGTATTTCAGGGTGAATTTGTTTCCATGCTTTGTCCATTTACTATAAACTCCTGTTATAAAACGACCAGACTCTCCTGCACAAAGTATTTGAGCCTAAAATCCCAGTGACCTCAAAAATATAAGCTGCACTCAGCATCGGACAGGGACAAGGCACCAGGTGAGCGACGTTAAACACACTGATCGCGTTTCACTGTGTCGAACAGCAGCCGGAGCATCTACCAAATAAAGTGTATTAGGCTGGATTAATAAAGGCTTCTTAAAACTTGATATTATATTGGACATCTGGTTGATGTAAGTTGTGCATCTTTGTAGATCTCCTGCAACAGCAATGACTTGTGGCAGCCGGCTCCACCACCAGCCCAGCAGGTGTTTATAACCCCCACAAATCGGGAAGCAGCAACAGACACACTAAAACTAAGTTCCAGAGCCATGATCCCCTGGTGAGGATGTGAGTTGTCTGAAAATGAATGAGTCTTAACGTGTCACGTACACAATAGAGTCCACCTCACCGCTCATTACAATGCAGTCAATCAATTCCCTAGGAGAGTGTTGGCTAACCTGCGACACTCCAGGGGTTTGTGAAACTACAAGTCCCAGCATGCTTTGCCAATATATAGGAGTTTATTGCTGGAAGGGTATGCTGGGACTTGCAGTTTCACAATACCTGGAGTGTCACAGGTTAGCCAACACTGCACTAGGAAATAGTCATGAGGTTACAGGTACGCCAACACAAAGCTTCACGGAATAGTTAAATATGTGTTTGTTAAACAGACAATAATGTGCCCGCTTTCAGGGCAGAGCACATTTTTTAGACTATACTGAGCACCGAGGACATTGTTGGAGTGATGTCTATGGATTAGGTTACAGATCACCTTAGCTGTACGGAGGTCTCCCCTAATAAAATATGCAGTTATCAATAACTGATCAACTATATTTTCTTATTTTAAAAACTTATGAGATGATCAGGCACTTTCTCCAACCGGGGGTTGTTGAAGAGACAATAAATGATATTTACGAAATAAAGTTAATGAAGGAACAGAGTACAGCCACAATTAGAAATCCTGAAAATTCACTGGTCAATATGGGGGCATTATAAAACAAAATAAAAGTACTTATCTATGCTGCTGGTAATACCAGCACCACTAACAGCAATCTCTGCCTGCAGGTAATGAGTGGACGGCCCTCCCCACATTATTATAACAAGCAAAGATCTTTTCAAGTAACAACCGGTAGCCTGGCCTGATTCACATGTCAGGGAAGCTAGATCCTCACACACATCCCCCCTAACCACCCCTCTGCAAGTATTTTAAGACCTGTATGGGATAGTCTCTCCAGATGCCAGTCACTACGGCTCTTATAGCATCACACTATGTAAACTACGGTTATGCAAAGTGTATCTGCTTTTTTTTTTTAATAGAAATACAGACGACGGGTCTATTAGGCAAGAACCCTGCGTGCACAATGATTACTTGGATCATGGCTCATGTTTACTGCTCAGGCATAATGTAATCAGTTATAGCGACAGGGGTCAGTAACAGGTCGCAACTGACAGATCGGAAGAGAAGGTGAAAAATTCCATACATTGCACAGGAAGATACACAAGCGAAGCGGCTAAGTGGGATGGACAAGAAGTCATTGGGAATGCCCACTGAAACATCAAGAATTCAGCAAATTATTCTGCCACAAAATAAAGATGGGATAGCAGATTCTGTCACGCCTACAAGTAGATCTGCAGGATATGCACAAGGCTAAACAATAACAAAAATAATATATCTATTATATATACATACATTCATTTTTTCGCCTCAAAGGCGAAGGAACATTCCAAACCAAACCAATAAGTTTGTCCACTGCAGGGGGGGGGAGGGGGGGGGGGGAGGGTCTGACTGTGCCAAGCATGGAAGCAGCAGGAAATGAATATCCTGGAACAGTGTTACATAAGTGACGCACATCCTAAAAATAACCAGTCCAATGGATTCCCACAACAGACACTTTCACTACACAGTTAAACACTCGGCGTTGCCAGGAAGCCCACCTTCATTATAAAGCCATGTACTGCAGCAGGACACAGACTAAACATTAAGTAACTGGCGGCTAAAGGCCAGGATGGCATTATGGAACTTGTAGTGCCACAGGGTGGTTGATGTAAACCATATCTCAATGGATTAAAACTGTGTGTGCATGCATTACAGATACAGGTCAGTTACACAGCAGTTTAACACTCTTATAGATACGGATTCAGTCGAATGGACTGAGAGGGAACGATGACATCTGATACACAACAAGTAGGTGCTGTAACCCATACCAAAAACACATTTGCTTTCAAGTACTCCAGCTAAACAGAATCTGGCCAAATCGGCAAAATTATTTATTGTACGACCAATCAAAATCACGTCCAATCTAAATCAGATCTTGTTTGGACCTGGAGTTTATTTCAGGCTGAGTGCAACGAAAAATGCATCCTGAAATGACCAAAGTAGGTTCTAAAATTTCAACAACTAAACAGACAAAACACGGACATCACGAATGTCCTTTGTCTGTAATGCTTTGTATAATAGTACCTGACACTCATCTGCAGCGTAGAAGGAACATCTAGAGTTCCTTCCAAGTTGCAGAAACAAAATCTTTTATTGGTCTGTAGATCTTATCTAGCCCTCAGTAACAATGGCACAATGCACCTAATTAGAGTGACACATGTTAAATGAAGACCATATGTAATGTGAAACTGCACCCATTAGCAATCAAGGACTTAAAATAAGGATAGTCTTACAGTCCTCCAGACTCTAAAGCACAATAAGTTTTATTTTACTCTACCAGTGCAAACCATTTAAGTCCAAAAACAATGGGACACCCACCCAAAACAGGTTGACAGAATTCCAGCCGACCTCGTTAAAAGGATTTATAAAGAAAATAATATTGAATTCAGTTTCTGGCACATAAGAGAAACTATAAAAACAATGATAAAACATAACATAAAAACAAAGAAGAGTAAACTCCGAATTCATTCAGCAGTTAAAAGATGCAATACACTTAAATATTGTTTAGTAAATATTCTGAGAAGTTAAAGATATGTATCTGGGTACACTTGCATGTGTGTCATTTCCTGGGCCTGAAATATAAGGAAAGTGTGACGTGACATTACAGGAAGGTATAAAAACTGGCCAAAGAAGAAAATCACACTGTAGCCTCTTTAAGACACCTAGATTCCTCATTTTATCCAACAAACCATTTCTAACTTAAAGTTTTATTTCACAAATACAGGTCACTGTCCAATCCTCGCATGGCTGCCATCAGAATATATAAAACATGTCGTTTGTCAAGAGAAAGTAACATGTAAGAAAATAAGTAAAATGTTGCTAACAAAGTCTACTTAATATGTGAAATTGTTACATTTCACACTAATGATTTACAAAACCACAAGCACTCATTTGTGTATTGTTACCTAGGCAGTAACATTGCACTTAGCACAGAGACACAATGTAAACACAAGGCTTACAGAAAACAGTGTTATAGTCAACTGTCAAGCAACACACATCCTAATATATAATGGATCCTGCCTGCATACTGGGACTGCTGGTTGCAATAAAAACAAACAAGTGCTGGATATATATTACGCCAATTAAACCTAAAATGTAAGTTTATTTTTTGGGAAAAAATAAAATAAATAAATATTATTTATATTTATCGTGTAGTGGTTAGCACGTCTGCCTTACAGTACTGGGGTCATGAGTTCAATTCCCGACCGTGGCCTTGTCTGTGAGGAGTTTGTATGGTCTCCCCGTGTTTGCGTGGGTTTCCTCCGGGTGCTCCGGTTTCCTTCCACACTACAGAAACATACTGGTAGGTTAATTGGCTGCTAACAAATTGGCCCTAGTCTGTGTGTATGCTAGGGAATTTAGACTGTAAGCTTCAATGTGGCAGGGACTGATGTGAGTGAGTTCTCTGTACAACGCTGCGGCATTCTGAGGAAGGAACACAATTTTGTTCAATCCACCTTGTGACCATGTGCGCTGCGTTCTCTCACCGACCTAACTGGCCATCAACTGACTGATCTGTCCTTTCCAACAGACAGCTAGATCTGTCCCGTAGATACATGGGCGCAGCCAAGTCTAATGGATCCGGCTGTATAGTGCAGAGATCAAACCACTGGATCAGACAGGACAATGTGTGTTGGCTGAGCATAGCTGTCATTACACAGAGCAGAGTAAAAATAATTCAAAGCAAAAAAAAAAAAAGGGTGCAAAAAAACACAAAGCTAAAGAAACTCAATCGAGTTCTACAGGACTGAAAACAATCAGTTTAAATCTTCAAGTAGTATATTTTTCAGCAGCTCGGTTACTTTAGAATGCAAAGTTTCTTTCACAATCAAAAAAGGACCGGCCTTATCTCCTAAAAAAAACAACAAATTATTAGAAGATCATTCATGCGCCTCCCTTTAACCTCTGCCCTGCAAAGAGGACCGCACTCACTAATTTCCTCTGCAAGGAAAATATACACAGTACATCAGCGGTGCTTGGTGTTGCTGGGGTAAGAATACATTTCACTAGGGAATTGTGCAGCTCCTCAAATAGTCAAGAAGCCATCCCTCCTCGTATGCCCGAAATATGAGCACGTTTCGTAAGCGACTGGTCACATATGTTTAAACGGAAAAAGTCCTTCTCACTCCGCTCAGCTCGAATTTCTCCTCTAAAAAGGAGCAGCTGCCTCCCCACCCAGCCTGACCTCAATCCCAAACAACTACCCCCCACCCGCCACTGCCTTGGCAGAACCTTGTATAACTAGCACACAAGATAAATCACAAACTGCAGATTATTTCATTACAAGTAACAAGGGCGAGAAACAGATTGAAGGGGTCTGGAGACCCCTAGTTCCAGGAATCGCTCTATGTATGTAGAATTTATAATATCTATAGCTTTACCCACGATGTCTGTGTTAGCACGTAACGTAAATACTCACCAATGTCAACTGTTTTTCTGCAGCCTATATAAATAATGGGTACATACAAGTCTTCCAAACATCATATAGGAGGTATTAAGTGTGTAAATAATAGTTTTAGGGGCATATTCAATTGTTTAGTTTCCCGGCGGCGTTAAAACTATTACAGGTATTACGGTAATAATAAGCTGGATTTCAGCTTTTAGGCGAAATCCAGCGAGATAAGTACCGTAATACAGATATTTACACACACTATTACCGTAATGATGGTAATAGTGCGCACGCCACAAGATTTGACTATAACGCCAACAATTGATTATGCCCCCGAGGTGCATATTCAATTGACGGCGGGATCGCCGAAAATCCCGCGCTCCAAAAATATTACCGTTAATACGGTAATATCTTGCTGGATTTTAGCGAGTAAATTACCGTATTAACGGTAATATTTTTCGATCCCGCTGTCAATTGAATACCCCCCTTAGAATCATACAGCTGGCCTTTTGCACATAAACATCTAGAAACAGCTCATAAACACCAATTATCTGGTTACAGAGAAGAATTAAATGGGTTCAGAATTATCCAAATGTATTATCTCACAAAAGCTCATTTTTATCACCAGAGCAAAAAAAAAACCCCAAATACATAGCACAGAATATGTACCTTTTTATGCATTAAATAGCAGCTTGAATTGCCAATCATTAAAGTCACCCTTACACACGCAGACCGATCTTTGTACAACCTGGTCATGCAGGTGGGTGACCAATTTGGCAGATTCTTTTTAGTCAACTTGAACAATGTGATGACAGAGGACTCAATTAATGCAGTTGGCTAATGACTGCACTCATGTTTATTGTGTGGTCATCGACCAATTGCATATTCCGCTGGTCTTTATCAAATTATTGTCAGAGGTAAGACCCACAATAACCGCATTCTCAAAGTGACAAACAATATGAGGAATTTGAGTGAAAACTGTGTAAATCCAACATCTTCATAGGACCAGCTCAGTCTTTACACAAAGGCCGGTCACACAACTATAGGCATAACCCATGGCTCTATATACACTCACCTAGAAACACCAAGATTTACAGATACATGGATCCAATATATAGACTGCAGTAGTGTCAAAGACTTTAAAAACAAATGTTAAGAATTCAGGCACAGACCCATGTGCTTGTGTGCACATTGTATATGATCCCATTAAAAGCCACTTTACAACATTAACAGCTGAGTAACAAAACAAACTTTAAAACATGTCAAAACCAGAGAACAACGCAAGACTCAAACATCATGAACATTAACATCTTTTATACTGAGTAATCTAATTTTTAGAACAATGTTGTGGCCGACTGCTACTTTCTTGTACAATATACTGGTGCTTATCTCACAGGGGCAGTCGTGAAGAGGAAATGAGGATGAGTCAGTGTTAAATCACTAAACCTAAAGAAAGGCAAGTTGTTTTATATACCATGCATACACATAAGATAGTGTGTGGGCACCCAAAGGACAATTCAGATGCTTGGCCTGGACGACGAGTGAAAAGAATTCCAATTAAGCACAAGTGTAGGTGGCCAAACTGGACAAAATATCTTTGGCACAAGCCAAGCAGACAGATTTGTTCTGGTTTCACCATGAATAGATGATGACTGTACACACAGGCCTGATATCGGTCATATTTAGTATATCAACATTTCCAATAAGGAACCAATCGATGTTTATCAGATTAGAATAGAGCGGTTGTTTTGGGGTCGACACTGATATCTGACCAACTGCCCGATATGACAGTGTGTGTTGAAAGCTGAAAAATGTTTAGGATCGAACACTATTTTGGAAAACAATCAGCAGTCCCACTGATAAGAAACCTCTCCCAACCTAAAACTGCAGACAGTGGAGAAATGCTTGAACTGAAGTAGATAAAAGTTAAATTTAATGGCATCTCTCAACAAAACTATAGGGACATTTGCAAATTCTAAGAGATGCCTTTAAATAGGATATCAACTTATATTTAGGTTTCGCTGCCTTTTAAAATATCAAGGGATGAACATTAGATGAAAGAAAAAAAAGATACTGTCTGCACTTCGAGAAAACAACACTTTGCTGGTTAAGGGAAAATGTGCAATAGGGAATTACGTAGCTATTTAAACCCCTAAACAGACAGAAAGGGGAGGTGTATTAATATAAAATGGTACATAATGAGGGGGGAGTCTGTATACACCACTCTAGACTAAAGGGAGAAATAAATACTACAAGACAAAGTAAGGACAAGAGTGCAACCCAGGTTAAAGACTGTCCAATACATACAGTAATCTTCCTGTAGAGAAGGGACAGACCTGTGTGTACTGTGTAGAACAATCACCATGCACAGAGGCATCCTATGTGTGCAATATTATCCCACATGTATAATTATCCACCCCATAGATAAGTGGTGCCCAAGTGTGTACAATACCATGCTGGTATAAATGGAGGATGCCAGGTGTAGAACATTCCCCCTGTAAATATGATGAGGAGCTTCATATGTATAGGGCAGATCAGAAAGGCAACTGGTACAGGAGGGGAACCTTTAAAATGGGTACGTCTATACCCTGTAGCTATGGGCATTCTGTAGGCAAAGCAGATGGGGGGGGTGAATGTATACAGTGATGTTCTGCAGATGAGGGGGTGAATGTATACAGTGATGTTCTGCAGATGGGGGGGTAAATGTATACAGTGATGTCCTGCAAGGGGGGGGGCGGGTGAATGTATACAGTGATGTCCTGCAAGGGGGGGGGGGGGGCGGGTGAATGTATACAGTGATGTTCTGCAGATGGGGGGGGGTGAATGTATACAGTGATGTTCTGCAGATGAGGGGGTGAATGTATACAGTGATGTTCTGCAGATGGGGGGGGTAAATGTATACAGTGATGTCCTGCAAAGGGGGGGGGGGGTGAATGTATACAGTGATGTCCTGCAAGGGGGGGGGGGTTGAATGTATACAGTGATGTCCTGCAAGGGGGGGGGGGGGGTGAATGTATACAGTGATGTCCTGCAAGGGGGGGGGGGTTGAATGAATACAGTGATGTCCTGCAAGGGGGGGGGGGGTGGTGAATGTATACAGTGATGTCCTGCAGGTGGGGGGGGGGGGGGGGTTGAATGAATACAGTGATGTCCTGCAGATGGGGGGGGGGGAGGTGAATGTATACAGTGATGTCCTGCAGGTGGGGGGGGGGGGGGGGGGTTGAATGAA
Organism: Mixophyes fleayi; assembly: GCF_038048845.1. Taxonomy (NCBI): domain Eukaryota; kingdom Metazoa; phylum Chordata; class Amphibia; order Anura; family Limnodynastidae; genus Mixophyes; species Mixophyes fleayi. The sequence goes on from NC_134402.1 coordinate 453,314,118, forward strand.
TACAGTGATGTCCTGCAGATGGGGGGGGGGGAGGTGAATGTATACAGTGATGTCCTGCAGGGGGGGGGGGGGGTGAATGTATACAGTGATGTCCTGCAGATGGGGGGGGAGGTGAATGTATACAGTGATATTCTGCAGATGGGGCTCACACTATTTTCATAGTGAAGATAGTCCTGAGTACAGTAATCTCCTGTAGACAGGGGGTCCTGAGTACATAAGTGGACCCCATTTGTTAAATCACTTTTGTAGATAGGGAAGCCCTTGTGTGCAGTAATTTGCTGTAATGGGGGGGGGGGGGGGGGAACACAACATATATACAGGACAGACAAGGGAGGCCCCCCCCCAAGTATACAATTATTCCCATGGATAGGAAGCTCCATATATAAAGCAGATGAGGGGAAAGGGGTACCTGTCTACACTGTGGATGAGGGGGCCCCTTGCATAGAGCAGATTAGGAGCCACATGTATACAGTAGCTCCCTAGTAATAAGGGGGCCCTTGTATAAAGTAGATTAGGAACCACAAGTAAACAGTAAATCCCGAAGAACAGGGGAGCCATGCATAGAGCAGATTAGGGGCAATTTGTATACAGTAACTATCTACGGAAAGAGGGCCCTCACATAGAGCAAACGAGGGGCCACTTGTATACAGCAACTCTATGGACAGAAGGCCCTCCTATAGAGCAGCCTAGGGGCCACAAGTATACAGTAACTATATGAAAAGGTGGCCCTCGTATAGAGCAGCCTAGGGGCCACATATATGTAGAAACCTATGTAATAGGGCAGCAGATGACGGCCCCTGTGTACACAGGCGATGAGGGGCCCCTGTGTACACAGCAGATGACGGCCCCTGTGTACACAGGCGATGAGGGGCCCAGCGGGGTAGGACTGCGGCACAATGCGGCCCCCCCCATGCCCTCCTCCAGCCGGGCTCTCCTTTGTCCACTGCCCGGGGGCAGGCATCACTAGGCCGCAGACCACCCCCCTCCCCGCCGCCCGGTGTGACCCCTCCGCCGGGTGAGGGTGGGCGGAGTCACAGCCCCCCCGCACTCACACACACACACGACGCCCCCGGTCCGCTCTCCGTGCTGGGCCCCGGCCGCCGCCTCCTCCTCTTACCTGCAGCACAATGCGCCTCACAAAGCAGCAGCAGCGGGCGCCGTCACGTGACTCCGCCCTCACCCGTCACCCGGCTGCGCGGACATCACCCGGGTGACGTCACAGGCCCGCGCTCGCAGCCCCCCCCCCACCCCCAACCCCCGCATCCCCGGCCCCCACCTCCTCCTCCTCTTCATCATCATCAGTAACCTGGGACTGACCGTGTCCCGCGTCCTCCTCTCCGGCTGCCTCTGTGCCTGTGAGGGGGCGGCGCGTCCTACTGACGTCACCGGCTGTGCTGGTTGCTATGGGTGACACTGACAGCCCACCTGCCAGAGGGGCAGGCCATGCTGAGACTTGTAGTACTCCACCAGGGAGAGGGTGGCTGGGTGCAGTGTGATACATAGCTGGACCCCAGTAAGTGACAGGGGGCTGAGAGCCTGGCTGGGTGCAGTGTGGTACATAGCAGGACCCCAGTAAGTGACAGGGGGCAGAGAGCCTGGCTGGGTGCAGTGTGATACATAGCAGGACCCCAGTAAGTGACAGGGGGGGGCTGAGAGCCTGGCTGGGTGCAGTGTGACACATAGCAGGACCCCAGTAAGTGACAGGGGGGGCAGAGAGCCTGGCTGGGTGCAGTGTGATACATAGCAGGACCCCAGTAAGTGACAGGGGGCTGAGAGCCTGGCTGGGTGCAGTGTGATACATAGCAGGACCCCAGTAAGTGACGGGGGGGGGGGGGGGCTGAGAGCCTGGCTGGGTGCAGGGTGATACATAGCAGGACCCCAGTAAGTGACAGGGGGGGGGCTGAGAGCCTGGCTAGGTGCAGTGTGATACATAGCAGGACCCCAGTAAGTGACAGGGGGGGCTGAGAGCCTGGCTGGGTGCAGTGTGACACATAGCTGGACCCCAGTAAGTGATGGGGGGAGGGGCTGAGAGCCTGGCTGGGTGCAGTGTGATACATAGCAGGACCCCAGTAAGTGACAGGGGGGCTGAGAGCCTGGCTGGGTGCAGTGTGACACATAGCAGGACCCCAGTAAGTGACAGGGGGGCTGAGAGCCTGGCTGGGTGCAGTGTGATACATAGCTGGACCCCAGTAAGTGACAGGGGGGGCAGAGAGCCTGGCTGGGTGCAGTGTGATACATAGCAGGACCCCAGTAAGTGACAGGGGGGGCTGAGAGCCTGGCTGGGTGCAGTGTGACACATAGCAGGACCCCAGTAAGTGACAGGGGGCTGAGAGCCTGGCTGGGTGCAGTGTGATACATAGCAGGACCCCAGTAAGTGACAGGGGACTGAGAGCCTGGCTGGGTGCAGTGTGATACATAGCAGGACCCCAGTAAGTGACAGGGGGCTGAGAGCCTGGCTGGGTGCAGTGTGATACATAGCAGGACCCCAGTAAGTGACAGGGGGGGCAGAGAGCCTGGCTGGGTGCAGTGTGATACATAGCAGGACCCCAGTAAGTGACAGGGGGCTGAGAGCCTGGCTGGGTGCAGTGTGATACATAGCAGGACCCCAGTAAGTGACAGGGGGCTGAGAGCCTGGCTGGGTGCAGTGTGATACATAGCAGGACCCCAGTAAGTGACAGGGGGGGCTGAGAGCCTGGCTGGGTGCAGTGTGGCAGTAACAATGGCATATATGGAGATGCACTGCAAAATACCCTGATTTCACATCAGTGCGCCTCCACCCCAATTAAGGTAGGACAGTCCCAGTTTTGCGTGTGTGAACCCCTTGTTGGTCTTGCTTTATGCAGTCACTTACTTGGTGTGTCCTGTTGTCACGTGATAGCCCATTTGCTGTCTCCCTACTCTTTTGCTCTGGCTATGCGATAGATGTGGTATATCGGACCAGAGGGTTCCCTGAATACTCAGAAGTTAAATCGCTGGTGTATTGTGGAGTGCACTCTAGTCACGGTGCAGTGTAGTTAAAAGGAATTTTTTACGCTAGGCCACTACAGTCCAAGAATAAAACTTTATTTAACTCCTCTTCCTCTATTAGAGTCTAACACAATAATCATAATGGTGTCAATGATGTAGTCACTCTTAAACACCAAACTCTTCCAGCACAGTCCTTTAGCAGATGTTATCTGCTACTTAGACTCCTTCTGCATAGACTTAGTAGAAATAGGGCAATGCTGCCAGTTCACATACCAGTGTTGTAGCTGCGGTTGTTACACAGCAAACAGTCAAAGTTACTCATGAATACAAGCAGACAGAATGCAAGGTCCAGAAGCCAACTATCCAGCCACTATCCTCTCATACACACCATTCTCTACACCAGGGACCCTCCTTTACAACGAGTCACGATCTCTTTATGCAACAACCTCCCATCCCCCTCATGGTGCTGGTACTTTCCAAGGGGACTCTCCTACTGCTGCTGTACAGTAATCCCAAAGAGCCAGGGACCTTCCATCATAATCCTTCTGGTGATGACAACTATTCCTCAGAGAACACTTCCAGATTGCTCTTGGCTTAAAACATTCCAGATAAGCTGAGTGTTCACTTGTGGGGACTCTTTTCCTGGAGATATTTACTTCACTTCCCGTGGCTCTCCCACCACATGCTCCTCTTATTAGGACTCTCTTCACCCCTTTACTTCTCGGTTTACTCCCTTGGCAGCTGCCATGTACTGACCTCTTTTAGGTGGCATCTCCTTAGGGACACTTCCCTCTCGACAATAGTTGTGCTCCTGGTGTCCCTCTTTTGGGGTACCCCTGATAGTGGGGATCCCCCTCTGTCTCTGACCTATTCAGGAACTTCACATATTGTGGTCCTGCAGCATCTGACCCCCATCCCCTCGCCTGGGCTTCTTAATATGGACTCTCCTGATTTGGACTCTCTGTCCCACACTATTATTATAGCCCACGCGGCTCTGCTGCAAACCCGCTCCCGAAAACACCCTGGACCTCCTACTCTCCTGTCCAGGGTCCCAACAAGATGAGTATTTCCCAGAGGACGTGGAAAACACGAGTCTTTAAAGACTCAGGTCCCCACGCGATCCGTATACCCAGCACTTGGCGCTGCTGTGCCAAGTCTTCCGCCCGTGTCACCAGCTCTTGTGAGGCCCTCACGGTGACCTTGACAGCTTCTTTAACTGATGAGGGTGGCAGCGGAGAGATGTGTTTAGTGGACAGTTGGATGCTTCAACTCTGCACTTGGGAGCAGCCTCCGCAAACTAAAAGTACACCTTGATCTGCAGAGGCAAAAAATTTAAGGAGGTGAACTGAGAAAAAGTGTAAATATCACGTAATCATTTTTTTCTCCTATAATAATTCGGTTTGGCCTCATTTACGGATGAATAAGAGTGAAGGGACGTCAGGACTTTCTTTATTATATGTGACACTCTGTATTGCATTGCTAGGGGTGCAACCAGAAGGTTGGACTTCCATGTAAAGTTTAGACTTTTCCACCTATCCGCATATAGTGGTGCACATATACTGTATTTGGGGGGGGGGGGGAGGGCGGTGTGCCAGGATGCATGCACCTCTGTGTGAAGTACAGACAATTGGGGTACTCAGATCATCTTCAATGTATGTGTCACTCACCGGACCATGAGTGCCTCTGTGCTGGTGCGTGGTTCTCTAGCCTTCCTGCCGGCGCCTGTCCTGAGCCGCGGCCGTCCGCCATCTTGATGGACTGCGCATGCGCAGCATCCAAGAACTTATGACCTTTTGCTTTTAATCTAATTGGTGGATCAGGCACCTCTCCCTATTTAAGGCACCTGTGCTCATTACATCGTTGCCTGATCTTGAGTCTCATTCCCTGTGAGTCTCTGAAGGTGTCTCCTGTGTTCTGCTAGTGTCTTCAGTTTCCTGCTGATTACCTGCTCTACTCATCGGTGGTTTCCATACTTGCTATTACTCCTGTGTCCTGCTCGTGTCTCCAGCTTCCTGCTGATTACCTGCTCTACTCATCGGTGGATCCCTTACCCGCTACCTACTCCTGTATCCTGCTCGTGTCCTCAGTTGTCTGCTGGATCACCTGCTCTGCTCGCCTGCAGCTCCCATACCCGCTACCTACTCCTGTATCCTGCTCGTGTCCTCAGTTGTCTGCTGGATCACCTGCTCTGCTCGCCTGCAGCTCCCATACCCGCTACAGCCGTTCAACGCTCCTGCTGTGTCTTCATAGTCTCGTGGACAAGCTTCTCTACTCATCAGCGGTATGCTCACTCGTTATTGACTATCCACTGTTACTTTGCATATCCGCTTAGGACAAGCTCCTCTTCTCAACAGCGGTATCCATACCCGCTATAGACTTTTGGCTGATACTCTGCCTATCCGCTTGATACAAGCCTCTCTACTGAGCAGTGGTATACATATCACCATAGACTATTAGCGATAACGCTGCCTACCCATTTGGAGAAGTTCCTCTGTGCTCTCATTGTCCTCATTCAGTTATTTGACTCTTTCCCTGTATTCACTTATCAGCACCAGTACAAGTCCTCACTTACTAGCAGTGGTACAACTTGCTGTACGCAGACCACTGACTACCCGCTACCTACCTGCACCTGGACAAGTCTTCTCACCTCAGCAGTGGTACAACTTGCTATACGCAGACCACCGACTCTCCCGCTACCTACCTGCACCTGGACAAGTCTTCTCATCACAGCAGTGGTACAACTTGCTGTACGCAGACCACTGACTCTCCCGCTACCTACCTGCACCTGGACAAGTCCCACCTCAGCAGTGGTACAACTTGCTATACGCAGACCACTGACTACCCGCTACCTACCTGCACCTGGACAAGTCTTCTCACCTCAGCAGTGGTACAACTTGCTGTACGCAGACCACTGACTCTCCCGCTACCTACCTGCACCTGGACAAGTCTCACCTCAGCAGTGGTACAACTTGCTATACGCAGACCACTGACTACCCGCTACCTACCTGCACCTGGACAAGTCTTCTCACCTCAGCAGTGGTACAACTTGCTATATGCAGACCACTGACTTCCCGCTACCTACCTGCACCTGGACAAGTCTTCTCATCACAGCAGTGGTACAACTTGCTATACGCAGACCACTGACTACCCGCTACCTTCCTTCACCTGTGCACGTCCCCTCTGGTCTCCGTGGTTAAACCTGCCTTTCCACTATAGCTGCAAGTCGCTGACTCTTCTACCTATATAGCTGCAAGTCGCTGACTCATCTATATCGCTGCAAGTCACTGACTATTCATCTGCTTCATTGGCATCCTCACTCCATCTGCTGTTATATACGTTCCACTATTCACCCTCCTGCCAGAGGACCGCTGTGCAAACTCCGCCCCTCTGGTAAGCAAAGTCATCTGGTGAAATCCTGGGCAGAGCTCCTAGTGTCCGTGACAGTATGTCTGATGCACCTTTGCAAGCATAACTTCCCCACACCAGCAGAATGATACACATGCAGATTGCATTAAGAAAGAGCAGACACATCCCCTTTAAAGTCTCTGTGTTATAGCATTTAATTTAATTCTTGTTCTCCTTAAGGGACATAGGTTGTTAGTCTTTTCTCTGGTTGCATTCCTGAGCAGTTAATAGACCCCGGACACTTCCTATCTGCATGGGTTCGGAGTCCTCCTCGGATATTGTCTCTTTTTAAGGAATTCTGGCATTAAAGGAGTTGACAGATGTTTAAGGACTAAGGGGTATATTTACTAAACTGGTTTGAAAAAGTGGAGATGTTGCCCATTGCAACCAATCAGATTCTATCTATCATTTTGTAAACTGTACTAAATAAATGATAACTAGAATCTGATTGGTGGCTATAGGCAACATCTCCACTTTATCAAACCCGAAGTTTAGTAAATATACCCCTAAGCCTCTGATCCCTTTGCTTATCCTGTCACCGTTCCATTAGATGATAATAGCTATAAATGCTTTAGATCAGGGGTCAGTGAACTTTTTTACCTTTTACCCCAAAATATATTTAGATACGCCGTCGTTACCCCCTTGATTTGAAAGGAAGGAAATCATATATTTTTAAGTATTGGAATTCAAAATTTTATTGAATCTATTGAAAAGTTCTTTGAAAGCTTCAACTTCAAAACTTCAGGTTTTGGAGAAATGATGTTGCTTCATAGTTGATACGAGAGCATCTATATTCGGGCAATTTGATGTCAGAGCAATTTGGATACAGTCTTTAGCGTCCAATCGTTTTCTCTGCTTTGTTTTTATGTTCGTTAGAGTGGAAAATTCTTGTTCGCAAAGGTAGGTTGTTGCAAAAGGCAGCAACTTTTTGACTGCCTTCTAGTGTGCAATTTTGATGCCTTTACAGCTGTTGACATAAATATGACAGATCTGCTTTGTTTTCAAATGTAATATGTGCTTCATTATTGCATCGAAGCTCAAGAAATGCCTCTGCCAACCCTTGAGGCTCTTCTGGTACAACAGCAATTCCACATTTAAAGGGGTCTACAATCCAACTGACAGCATGTGAATCGGTAGCATTACCCCCAAGAATTTCATTTTTACCCCATTTGGGGTAATTTACCCCTGTTCCCTGACCACTGCTTTAAATCTTCAGGTGGGATCAATTTGGGCCAACTCATCTTTAGTGTTATCCTTTTCTAAACTGATGGCGTCACCCCATCAGTGAAGTTCAATAAATTAATCGCTGACCCTGACGCAGGTTAGACGGCGGCTTAAGCTGTAGTTCATCTGTGAAGGTCATCGAAGGTGGCAGATAGGCGTAGAAATATTGGTACAATGAAATTAGGATGTTATTGTCCATCTCTAGTATTGGGGTGCTCAGGCTAAACCATTTCCTTTTGGCAGGGTTAGACTCGGCTTTTTTGGTACTGAAACTTGAATCTTGGGCTCCGATTGCAAATGAATACCCATTATTATTTATATGGTGCCAAAAACTCTGTAGTGCCGGATACAGAAGCCAGTAACAGATGAGGTAATACACATAAGTGGTACAGATGAGTGTGAGTAATACTATGGGGACTCACACAGAGTCAGGACATAGAAGGGAGTCAGACAGACATGTGAGACAATAGGTAGAGAGCTTACATTCTAGAGGTATGGGTGGAGAGACCGTAGAGACCAACTGGGAGAAAATGGAGATGTTGGGTGGTGAAGGAAGAAGAAATGATGGATAAGATGGTCAGAAGGTGGTAGGATAGGCAAACTTGAAAAGGTGAGTTTTGAGTGAGCGTTTGAAGGTTGGGGGAGAGTCATGATGGTACGGAGTGTTGAGAAGTTACTAGTTCTGGAACAAGTATATTGTAAAGTGTCAATATGAGCCTATATTGCTACAGCTGGGACTGGGTATCTCAGATACACTGCAGAAGCGATGGGTCTAGTGGTGCTGTGGTAGCTCCAGCTGAGCAGAGTCCATTGGTGGTCTGATGATTTTGTCAGGGATTAGAATAAACGTGATCAGGAGAGGATTCCCACGGCTGAAAGCTGGAATAGAAGTCAGAAGCGTAGTTGGGCAGAGCTAGGTCGGTATCAGGAGTGAATGTCAGAAATCAAGCGCAAACCAGAAGCGAACCCAGCTAACAGGCCAAGGTCTGGAAAACAAGAACTGACAAGAGCTCAAGCACGTGGCAAAATGTGAGTTCCACAATGATAATATAGCGCCTCTAGGAGTCCCTCACAAGCACGCGGTCACCCTCGAGCCCAGCATCACTCTAATTTTCCCATCCATGTGTACTTGTTAATTAAAAGACTTTGCCGTGTCAATCGGCACTTACACCTGCCCTGTAGCTGGTGCAAATAATACTGGTGAAAACAAGCGTACTTATGACAAACAAAGGGCTTGAATCGGCCGCATCTGCGTCTGATCGCCCTCCCTGTATAAGGCCTACGTTAGTCCGTCCCTTCCCTCTTCTGTTCCTCTCTAGACGTAGGCAGTTGTAAGTGTCATTTGTGTTCAGACATGAATTGCGTGCAGTTGCGTTCACTGTCCACTTCTGAGTACGCGCAGATATTTCACGCAAAATATGCAAATGGATGTACGTCCAAACATGATTCAGGACCTATGTGAGCTTACATCTCTTCCCCTTCACCTGTCAAAATCAGAGAAGAGATAGCGCTAAGTGACGCTTGTCACTTGGCCTTAGTAAATAATATGAAGAACTAGGGGCACGTTAAGACAAATTATTTTCAAGCATTTTCTCCTCGTTCAGGATGCAATGAAATGCAAGTAAATGGATCGACGAGTACTTCACTGTATTGACAGATAGCATAAAAAATTTAAAGAATGCAGAATGTGAAGTAGAAGGGCACATTATAGTGTAAAAAGGTCAAACCCACGTTTTACATTAGTGGCTTTTACTATTGTTCACAATTTGCATTTAGAAAATTTTATTTTGAAAGCAAAACTTACCAGGAGAATTCCCAGCCCTGAAACAAGGTAATACATCCCTTGGGGTCAATCTTTTATTAAATATACATTGATTGAGCATCTTGTCTTTTTCTATCTTTTGCATCACTGTTTGGAGAGGCAGTCATGGGGATCTGCAGCTGCTTGGGGTAGATCTGGGCATCCCATTGGATGAATTACCTATCTGAAGTTTTATTCTTTATTTAAAATGTGCGTATGTGGCCCAATGTTGGTTCAGTCTAAATGTGTGCAGATAAGACATCTGCTTTTATTATTATTTTAAAGATTTTATATTAGGTCCTTTTTGCTGTCAGATGAGTCCTGCAGGATCTGGTTGCATGTGCACTTGTAAAATATGTATTATACACTATATGGACAAGTATTTGGCCACACCTGCTAATTATTAAATTGAGGTGTTTCAATCAGACCCAATGCCAGAGGTGTATAAAATCAAGCACCTAGCCATGCAGTCTCCATTTGCAAACATTTGTGATACACAATGGGACGTTCTGAAGAGCTCAGTGACTTCCAGCGTGGTACTGTGATAGGATGCCACCTTTGTAATAAGACGGTTTGTGAAATTTCATCCCTGCTGGATATTCCACGGTCAACTGTAAGTGATATTATTATAAAGTGGAAGCATTTAGGAACAACAGCAACTCAGCCACGAAGCGGATTACCACGTAAAATCACAGAGCAGGGTCAATGACTGCTAAGATGCAAGGGGCCTAAAAATAGCTGAAGAGTTCTGAATTTCCACTGGCATTAATGTAAGCACAAAAACTGTGCGGTGGGAGCTTAATGGAATGGGTTTCCATGGCCGAGCAGCTGCATGTAAGCCTCATATCACCAAGACCAATGCCAAGCGTCGAATGGAGTGGTGTAAAGCACACCGACACTGGACTGTGGAGCAGTGGAAACGTTATCTGTGGAGTGACGAATCACACTTCTCTGTTTGGCAGTCAGATGGGCGAGTCTTGAGTTTGGTGGATGCCGGGAGAATGTTACCTGCCTGACTGCTTTATGCCAACTGTGAAGTTTGGTGGAGGAGGGATACTGGCATGGGGCTGTTTTCCAGTGTTTGGGCTAGGCCCCTTAACTCCAGTGAAGGGCAAGTATTTTAGATATTTCAAATGATATGCTACGTTTGTATTTATTGATAACGATGTCAAGACACTATTCTCCATGTGTATTACACTTCAATATATTATATTACGTACTAATAGGCAGTGGTCGAAGTGGAAATGTAGAAGTGGCGGTATGAAAAATGTAACAGTAATACAAGTGAATGGAATGTGATAGTGATAGAATGAAAGCGGGAGAGGGAGACTCTCTCATGGGGCTGTTCAGGGTTTGGGCTAGGCCCCTTATTTACAGTGAAGGGCAATCTTCAGCATACCAAGTCATTTTGGACAATGTTATGGTTCCAACTTTGTGGCAACAGTTTGCAGAAGGCCCTTTTGTATTCAAACATGACTGTGGCCCAGTGCACAAAGCAAGGACTACAAAGACATGGTTTGATGAGTTCAGTGTGGAAGAACTTGACTGGCCCGCACAAAGTCCTGACCTCAACCCCATTGGACACCTTTGGGATGAACTGGAATGGAGACTGCAAGCCAGCCCTTCTCGTCCAACATCAGTGCCTGACCTCATAAATGGTTTACAGAATGAATGGGCACAAATTCCCACAGAAACACTCCAACATCTTGTGGAAGTCTTCCAAGAACAGTGGAAGCTGTTATCGCTGCAAAAGGGGGACCTACGCAACATTAAACTATATATTTTAATACAATGTCATTACAGTCCCTGTTGATGTAATGGTCAAGCGTCCGATTACTTTTGTCCATATAGTATATACAGGGTGATTCAAATGTCGCAGTACACCCTTTTATTTCAAAAACTCTACAGGAAATTGGGAAACCTGAATACTCCAGTAAGGTATGGGTGACGTGGTCTATCTTTTATGGTATGTACCAAACATGGGCGCCATCTTGAAATCGGCCAATCGGCCCAATTCCTGTAGTTTTTGAAATAAATGGGTGTACTGCGACTTTTGAATCACCCTGTAGTATATATATATATATATATATATATATATATATATATATATTGTGACAGTCACTGGATTAGTTTTTGATAGCAGGTATATTTCACCTAGGTTCCTAGCCTATTTGTTTTAAACACCAAGGGAAATGTTATTTTGTGTAAGCTGCTGAAGGGCTATAGGCCTGTTGAAAAGCCGTAAAAGTGTCCTGGGGTTATGGATGGAGAGTGAGGGCGGGCTCCGTCCATTAGGCCCATTAACCTGGTGTTCCAAGTTACCAGCGATACTGATGGTAATCTATAGTATCTCTCTGTCTCTAAATGTAAATTTCCACCTATGTAGCAAAGCTGACAGGTGGGCTAACACTGGGTTTTTCTCAAGGTACACAATGTGGTATAATTTCTTGGCCTCTGTTTTGGTGCTCATTGAGTTTTGCCTGTCCACGAGCACACCAGCATCATAGATTTGCTGCTAATTCTTACTTTAGAACACCCAGGCCTTCTCGTACCAAGAGAAGGAAGAAGATCTCCCTCCCACGGAGATCTAAGTTTATATGATAGACTCTTGAGGTCCTTCCAGGTTTGCAGTTATACAGTCTCCCACACTGCAGAGATTCTAAATCCAGCACCCGACCTTTTAAGGTTTTGTAGAGTTTACCTAGTGGATTCCAGTAACCGGACACAGCCTTTTAGTGAGCAAGATGTTATCTCCATATAGGAGAGTGGAGCTCCGTTCATAGAAGCATCCTGAGGATCACCAGCAAATAAGAGCCAGCAGGGTAGTCGTCCACAGCCAAAAGGGTTGAGCCTAAATGATAGCCGCACAAAGCCAAAGGTCAAACACAGGTGACATTCTAATGGAGTCAGGAGCACAGGTTCAGAGAAGCTGGTTCACAGAGACTAACTCAATAAACTGGCCATGTGTGGTTCTCAGAAAGCCGATCGTATAGAGGCTGCACTGCAGCAACCCAGATTTTGAAGTTTGAGTCCCTCAGCACCAGATTCCTTCTGAGCATTGACGGTGTTAGGTGGCATGAGAAACCCGGCGTCTGATGCAGAAAAGTGATTTCGCCATTTTGTCAAAATATTGGACTTCAACCTGTGGCCTCTGGGTGCATTTAAAGCGGCTTTAATGGCTTATGAGACACCTGGTAGGGTCTTTGGGGAACCTTTAGACAAGGACTGAGTTAGTATGGACCCTGAAACTACTTTTATGGAGACATTGCTATATTTGCAGAGGAGTCATCCAACCAGCCTGATTCATGCCATGCATGACCCATGCCCATCAGTATAAACAATACTGCTGAAGCATCCTGGCCTACAATGGATCGTGATCACCAGACATAGTCTGGATGCTAGCTGTCATGTTGGTGAGGTTCTGGCGTCCTCATGTGATCCTAAAGAGGTCCCGTCTGTTCTGCTGGAGGAGGATCCCTCTTCCTCATCTGATCCCAAGGGGTTCACACCTGTCCTGCTGAGGACAGTTCTAATGCCCTGGCCTCCTTGCTTGAAGACAAATCTGCCCTGGACTCCGGGCCTAAGGACAGTTCTGTTGTCCTGGCCTCTGGTACTGAGGACAAATCTTCTGCCCTGGTTTCGAGGCTTGAGCACACTGTCACAATTGTGTTCATGTTTGGGCAGCCATCCAGTTCTGCTGATCTTTGTTTTAGTGTCTGACCCTGATCCATCGCTGCCAGTCTCTCTAGAGGGTCCATTGTCTCACCAAAGGTTCCTGAGTGGTCTGTTTCTTCAGAGGTTCTGTCTGACTAGATGGTCTCAGGTGCCTTTCTCTCCAGGATCCATTGTTTGTCTCAACAGAGGGTCCCAAGTTGCTTATGTTTCCAAAGGGGGTGCTGCCTTCCCTTTCAGAAGAGCCAGTATCATTTGAGAATCATTTGATGGCATCTCCGTTCAAGTGTTCACTGAAGAAGAAGAGCTGGAACATTAAAGACTTTAGATAGTTAAAGAAAAGAAGTAGTACCACACCTTGAGACCCTACAGATGATGCCCCTCTGTTTAACAGTGCCAGGTTTGTATGGGCTGAACTGATGCCCTGCCATTCACTTGTTGCCTGTAATAGCGTTAGCTTGCCTATCTATTCATGCTCTGCAGGGCATATTTGTCTGCCTGTTATCGACCTGCACATTTTTAATCATTCTTGTCTGCTACCTACCTCAACCTTAGCTTGTTACCGGTTATTTTGTCTGCTGCCCTTACTGACCTCTGCGTGGTACCATTTATCCTTGTCTTCTGTTTCGCTCAGACCTTGGCTTGTGACTATCACGATTCTGTTAGCCACCTGCTCTGATTTTCTATTCTATCTCTTTATTGATCCCCAATTATGTGCTTGTTCCTACTCCTTGTAGGTTTATGTGATTACAATCATGTATATTCTTGTGGTGTGTCATATATCCTCTGTCTGCATCCATCCCTGTATAACCCTAAACTATTGCACACAAGTACTGGGGGACAACTGAGTACCGGTAAGCACGTACCGATTTAAGGTAAATAGGGGCTGCTATAAGCAAAGATCTCACCTATTGTCACGAGCCGCGGCGGAACTCACGGCCGCCGCGGCTCGCTTCCTGTGTGCCCCGGTCGTCACTTCCTTCTAACCCTCGGCTGTTGCCAAGGCAATGGCCGGACGCTTTGCAAGGCAGCGCCGCGTCCCGGCAACAAGGGGACAGCCGGGCGCGTGCGTGGAGGTCTTTAATAGCCTGATGGCTATTAAGCTAGTTATGTTAATTAGCCAGCCCCTGGGTGTGCTTGCAGAGCTAGGCTCTGATTGGTCCATGTGTATATTTAAGGCAGTCAAGTCTGCAGCCTCACTGCCGGTTATAGTTTCTGTTGCCAGTGTGCTGACCTGCTCCCTGCCTTGTTCTGTCCTTTGGATATCGTGTTGGATTGCTCGTGTATGACCCCTTGCCTGGATTTGGACCTTGCTCGTGTTTCTCGTGACCCTGACCTTCTTGCCTGAACTGGACCTAGCTACCGTGCCTGTGACCCTTGATCCCGGCCCTCGACCCCTGCCTGGACTTTACTCCGCTTTCCTGGGTTCTCCCTACGTACGCACTTCACGACCCTCTGCTAGTCTACGGCCAAGTCTGTCCCCACCACTAGGGGCTCCAGTGAACACCTGACTGGCAGAGCAGACTCCAGGTTGTGCTGTACCGGCTAGAGGGGTTCCTAACACCTAAAGGTTTATTATGACCCTGGTGGCAAACATTACAAACAGTACTCTGCTAAATATGATGGGCATCTTTACTAAAGATAAATGGATTTTGAGAAATTTGTAGAAACTCATCATAAGACAGATTTAAAACTTTCAGTATGGCGCTCATGTAGACTTTGATGTATGCATATATATTCAATTAATGTTACATGTATGCATGGAATGAAAATTAAAAATGTTTTGTTTTTTTTTAAAAAACATTAATTAGGGTGCACTTAAAGTCTACTGTACACAACAGACATTTTTACAGTTGCTCCTGATTGCAAACACATGTTATAGCATGCACTCGATACTGACATAACTAGGACTCAGGACTAGACCTCGAGCTGGTGCAACCGATACCGCAGAAAACCAGCGTACTTCTGTGTGCGCCCGAGTCTGACGTGGCTGCACGTAAACGTCCTTACTGTCCACTTGACTATACCAGTTCTGTTTCTTCTTTTTGGCTCCTACACCTCCATACGTTATAATGACTTTAGATGGTATTCTACCATTTTACTTAGTGATACAATCTATACCCACCCACTACACACCTAATCCTTACTTACATGTTCTAAAAGACAACCCTACAAGTCACTCTGGCTAGTATATTATATTTTATAAAGCATAATTCATTGTTATTGTTATATTGTATTGCTTATCCAAGGCATTTTGAACATAACAGTGACCTCAATGGATTTGTTCCTGTTGAAACATTTATATAAATAACTATAGACCCCGAGTCAGTGCATTATGTGAGGTCTCCGTGAACTGACAAGTTCTGTGTCTCCATGACAACATTCACAGCTTATGCTTCCATGTATGAAGACTCCTTGCATGAAAAACCCACTAACCTATCCTATCGGGTTGCTTATCTTTCAGCAATAGTCTAACCAGGGACAAACCATCTACAAGCATGGGCAAAACCAGGTGCCCAGAATCCACTTAGTAGGGCACACATAGGGCCTGATTTAGAGTGTGACACATATTCACCCTGAATTTGATTGCTCCTGTTGCCTTCATTGTAACACTAACACACTCCAGTGACTTACATTATATATACAGTGTATGCAAATATATATACATACATATATATATATATATATATATATATATATATATATATATATATATATATATATATATACACACACACACACACACACACACAGTGGTGGAAGTGGGGGGTATACAGTGGCATGTCATACCGCCACTTTGCAGTGATAACAGCTTCCACTCTTCTTGGAAGACTTTCCACAAGATGTTGAAGTGTTTCTGTGGGAATTTGTGCCCATTCATTCTGTAGAGCATTTATGAGGTCAGACCCTGATGTTGGATGAGAAGGCCTTCCTCACAATCTCCGTTCTAATTCATCCCAAAGGTGTTCGATGGGGTTGAGGTCAGGGCTCTGTGTGGGCCAGTCAAGTTCTTCCACACCGAACTTATCAAACCATGTCTTTGTAGTCCTTGCTTTGTGCACTGGGGCACAGTCATGTTGGAATAGAAAAGAGCCTTCCCTACACTGTTGCCACAAAGTTGAAAGCATAACATTGTCCAAAATGACTCTGTATGCTGAAGCATTAAGTTTGCCCTTCACTGTAGATAAGGGGCCTAGCTCAAACCCTGAAAAACAGCCCCATGAGAGAGTCTCCTTCTGCTCCCGCTTTCTTTCTATCATTATCACATTCCATTCACTTGCATTACTGTTACATTTTACATACCGCCACTTCTACATTCCCACTTCAACCACTGCCTATTAGTATGTAATATAATATATTGAATTGTAATACACATGGAGAATAGTGTTTTGACATCGTTATTAATAAATACAAATGTAGCATATCATTTTAGTTATCTAAAATACAAACCCCTTGTTAGGAACTCCAGCAGCCAATACCACAAAACCCGGAGTCTGCTCCGAAGGTCTGGTTTTCACTGTTGCCCCTAGTGGTGGGGACAGACTTGGCTGCAGACAAACGGAGGGTCGTGAGATGGGTACTGGCTGCGGAGAATCCAGAAATGAGGAGTAATGACAGACAGCGAATCCGGTAAACGAGCCAAGGTAAGGGGTCACTTGCAGAGAAGAATAGTCAAAAACACGCCAAAGGGTCAGGGTCACGAGCAGGTCAGCAGAATCTGAAGTACAGGCCAAAAGATCAGGGACACAGGCAAGAAGGCAAAATCCAGTAAGCAGGCAAATAGTCAAAACAGCAATCCAGCAGAAACAGTGAGCAGGTCAGCACTAGAGCACTACACAGACACTATAACCGGCAGGGAGGCTAAGCCCTCTCTGCCTTAAGTACTTCATGTGGCCAATCAGAGCCCAGCTCTGATACAATCACCGCCCATAAGCTACTTCTAAATAATTGCTAATTAGCCCGCAGGCTAGCTAGAGGGGGTTTTGCGCATGCGCCCGGCTTCTTCTCATTGCCAGGACGCAGCGCTGAGGCAGAAGCATCTGACCGTTGCCTTCTGACCCAGAAGGGACACAGGGCAAAACAGGAAGTGGGCCGCGGCGGCTGTAAGTACTGCCGTGGCTCATGACACCCCTCATCCGATATTTTTCAATTTGTAAATCCAATGGGAAACCTTTCCTGCAGTATTCCAAATGAAAATGACAAATAAGAAATCCCAATAGACAGATGTAATTTGACATGATATAGTAGTGTCAGCTGGCGATCAGTTGCTAACCAGTGCTGCTAGTGTCATCTTCATCATCGTGTATCCTCACATGGCCTTCACAACCTATAGAAGATACACCTCCTAAGAAGTGTATCCAGAGATGCATTCAAGATTCATTAGTTAACGTCTCCATGGGGCATGCACTTAGTATATACTGGCTCCTGTTCTGACTCTCAGGTGAAACATCCTAGCTTGACACTCGTCCTGCTTTCTTAAAAGCAAGATACACTTAAATCTAAACCGGATGCCTTTTTGTACGCATGCGGCACAATGCATATTTTTACACCCCACACATATATCTAACAATATATGAGGTTCTTACTGTTGCACTGCCATTTATAGAGCTGCACAATCACTTGTACACACTCATTTCTGCAGGCCAGTGGGAGTTGTATACTTTTTCTAGAACAGGGTATATATAATGTCTGCCATTTTTACTATATATCATATTTATAGACTATATATATTCATAGACTGTCCTCATTGTTTATTTATAATGTGCCAGAAATCTCTGCAGCGTCTGTCAGGTTCACAACAAGTCATAGAAAGAGAAGATGGACATACAAAAGACATGGCGTAATTGTTTTAAGCAATCTGCCCTATCAAAATCCAGAAGTTGTCCCTGGGTATTTGGCTATTTAAGATAATAAATCTCCTCCCTTGATACTGGCTACTGATGGGTAAATCCATCCTGGGGTATTTGGGAGGACATTGTGTCACTGGTCCCCTGTTATTGAAAGCCCACGAGTACCCAAGTAACAGGGCTCTTCCCCATTGACATTGGTATTTAGGTACTAGTCAATGTACAACGGCTCTTTGATGAGGTTCAGTATTAGCCTGAAGGGAGAAGATGCAGTTTGGTTGGATGGGACTCGTTGGCATTGAAGGCTTCATGTGCTAACCAGCAGGAAGTTCAGTGTTGGCACCGGAAGGCCGCGGAGCAGCCCAACTGTGTAGGAAGATCAGTGTTATAATTGAAGTTTTGAGGTGCAGCCCGTTCTGTAGGGAACACACATTTGGTTCACTGTTGGCCATAAAGCTTTGATGTGCAGTTCAGCTGTATATGGGAAGCATGGTAGGCTATGATTGATAGATGTGCCAGACAGAGCATTGTACAAGAAGTCAACTGAAAGAACAGGAAGGAGACTTTCTTTCAACTAGCTTAGTATAATAACCCCTGGACAAGGGTGTGAAATATGAATGGTAGCTTCAATCACCAAGTGAGTGCCTCCACCCGGATCTATCTCTAGGCTCACAGCAGGTGACGGATGAAGACCTCACCCACCTGGTGCAGAAACCTGGCTTAACTCATCAGACACAAATATGTAAACTGCGGACAATGTGGTATCGTTTGATGATGGCAAAGGACGAAGTGAAGGAGTGATGTAGGAATGGATTTGGAAGGTAATAGGGTAAAACATGAACAATCCTGTGCAATACGATTAAATGAAAACAATTGGGGGTTTAAAATTATTATTTTAAATATAATCAATTAGCATAGGTGTTACAGTCACTAATGAAATTAATTGTACTACTCTTAATATGATTCATTATTAAAATGATCTCTTGTCTCAGCCTCCGACAGTGTAACTCCCTAACTAGCAATATATCACCATTTATTTATATAGCGCCACTGATTCCGCAGCGCTGTACAGAGAACTCATTCACATCAGTCCCTGCCCCATTGGAGCTTACAGTCTAAATTCCCTAACATACACACAGACATAGAGAGAGACTAGGGTCAATTTTGATAGCAACCAATTAACCTGCTAGTATGTTTTTGGAGTGTGGGAGGAAACCGGAGCACCCGGAGGAAACCCACTCCTCACAGATAAGGCCATGGTCGGGAATTGAACTCAGAAGTGCTAACCACTTAGCCACCGTGCTGCCCAAATATATGACGTTTACGACGGTGTGGCCCATTGTGACGTTGGCGTGCCATACTGGTGGTCACCCATTGTGCTTGAACTGTATACACTTCCTGCAATGTGTAAACAACCCCTTTAATGTATGCATCTAGCGTTCAGTGTAACAAGTATCTGGCAGTTTATCTAATTCATAGTAATTGCGGGAGTAAGTGTTGAACTGCTCGAATCTGCTCGATCCTGCTCCTCTCCAAATTCTCGGTCTCCCTCTTGGGACACAAGTTAGTTTGACACATGATCTGGTCTGGCAACTTAATATAGCCAGTTGTACATTGTATAATGGTCACATTGTGGTCTACATTGTATATAGGTCTCCAAAATGACCTACACTGGTCCCTAGCAAGATTTCTGTCTTATACAGGGATCCTTAGATCTCTCTCTGCATTGTATATTGATCATCAGAATGTCTCTGCATTCCAGTAATGGTCAGTGATATCACTAGAAAAGTAACAGGTTGATTATCTGGTCAGCCCACAAATTGGGGCCTCCTCTATTCACTGGATGTCTTCTAAAAGCCGCTGAAGATTAGACGCTCTGGTGTAGTCCCTGTTCCCTTTCATCTGCAGTGATATAGGGCTCAGTACATCGGCATTAAAATATTTATCAAGCAAAACCTAGATGTCTTATTTAATAATTTGGCACAATGGAAAGGGCTCGGTTGGTTGCTAGGCAACAGGATTTAAATGAAGACTTATGGGTTCCTTATTGCTTGGTAACATGTTATTGTTATGGCCATAAAGCTTCTCTCGTCCTCAGGGAACACACTAACCCTGTGTAAGGCCTCACACAAAGCATAGAAAGGACTGTGCTTCACTTTATAATCATAATGAGGTTTCATACGCTCTCCAAGTGTCGCCCAGATCAGTTACCTTGGAGAGTGGGCAGAGAACGGGGTTTTATGGCAATTATGGGTTAATATATAGAATCCATCATATGATGTGACCTTAAGGACATTTACCATATGAAGCCTTCACAAGCAATATTATACTCGCCTTTATGTCTTCTGTTTTGCATAGCTGTTATGATAGTAAATCCTTGTAGATTGGGTCCTATCTTCTGGGCTACTTGATAAATGTAAATATATATTCTGTGAGACACATTTGTACAGCTTTGCAAAATGTGTTAGCGCCTTGTAGTTAAAATAATATTGTTCAAAGATAATGTCACTGAAAACTCTGCTTTGCTTGAAATATCCTGTGTGCAACCCAGTCCCAAAAGTGATTTACCTGCGGTTGAGTGGTCTGACTATCTGCCGATTTCTAGTGATGACGGCTGTGTATACAGCTATAACATGTGTTTGCAATCAGGAGCAACTGTAAAAATGCATTTTATGCAGAGTAGACATTAATTACATCCTAATAACTGTACTTTATGGGGGGGAGGGATAAACAATAACTTTTTTTTTTTTTAATGTTTTGTTATCAATTACTATATTATTAACAGGTGACATTTATTGAATAGTTTTTATTCTTTCCTGTACTATCTTTTGTGACTTCATATTCCACATATGTACTGGACGTATCCTGCAGTGTATTGTCTGTTAGAGCAGAGTGGACCTAGATCCGTATTCATCACCAGACGTATCATCACATCCGCTCCTTGTTTAATACGGACTTGTGTGTATCCGATGCACATGTTTGTAAAAAAAAAAACAAACGCACATTACGTTCATCTTGTGTTTGTAATGAATCAGGCTCAGAATAAACAGCAAAAACTGAGCGAAAAACACAAAGTACTGAGGTCCAGACTAATAAACTGCAAAAAACCAAGACGCCCCTTAATAACTCTGTATTTCAGAGCCTGACACTTACTGGGGGGGTGGGCAGGTATCCACATATCAAGAAACGATTATTTAAAAAGATAAATATTATTATTTATATGAATAATAAATAGCACGGTGGCTCACCTCTTTGTCTGTTTTACCTAGTTTGTTTATTAGTTTACTGTGTTTGTCCCCAATTGTAAAGCGCTACGGAATGTGTTGCGCTATATAAGTAAATGATGATGATCAATTGTTATTTCAGCATAAAGGGCAGTTCTACTAATATCATGTTTATATTAAGTCTAAATTTACACATAAATGTTAATTTACATTAAGAGTTCACAAAGTGCTTTTTAGGCAGAGGGATTTGTATAACGGACTCCAGCAAGTCACCTGAAATTATTTCACTGAAGGACCTGACATCATAAGCATGGATGTACCTCTGCTTTTTAGCTAAAAACGACTTATTATGCACCAAAAGCGATACACGTTCGTCTGTATGAAACACTTGCCGACCAGTACCGATGCTGGACCCTCCAACACCACCCTGCCCTGACTTTGTGTATCTGTCTATTCTCTCTACCCCTGCACTTGCTCCAAGAGAGGGGACTGTCGTCCTGCCGCACTTACAGGGCTCATCACGTTCTGACGGCCCTGTTGTTGACTTGATAATTTTTCCCTCTGGGATCTCCTAGATAGAGGTGAATTTCGAGGACTGAGGGGCCAGAGACCAATGAATCGCATCAAGTCGCGTTTTATAAATTGATGTGATTATGTTATTTCATTACAGAGAAGGAGCCAAAATGCTGAAGTTCACCACAAAACGCGTTATCGAAGCCCTGGTCCAGCCCACTTCACTGCGGAGTGGGCAGCATGCTGGAGAATGGCCCTCTATCTGGGAGACCTCCCTGCAATTCGAGAGTCTCCCAGACATTTCGGGAGACTGGGCCAGTGTGCTGTATGTTTGGCATCATTGACATGTGTCTGCCTACACTTGAAGAGGTGGAACGA
Source organism: Mixophyes fleayi (assembly GCF_038048845.1). NCBI lineage: Eukaryota > Metazoa > Chordata > Amphibia > Anura > Limnodynastidae > Mixophyes > Mixophyes fleayi. The sequence continues at coordinate 453,336,149 of NC_134402.1, forward strand.
GGGCAGGCAGAGGCGGGCAAGCAAAGTTCGAGTACATAAAAGGCGTGCTCACTTACCTGCAACACAATTATCCATGTACGCCTCCACTGATACGCCTTTCAGGCTTTTTTGCCTGGCTACAAGGAGCACTATGTATAGCCGCTTCTGACTGGCTGATTGCGCTATGACCCCTCCCGTTGACAGTGGGGATATTACATTAAGTCGTAGCCATCTATCCGAGTAACTTAATTGAAGATTCCATTTGGACTACTGCAGGAAAGAAGTTCTCCATTTGGTTTTTAAAGGGAGAAACAATTGATGTTTACATATAATTTGTATTTATATTTAATTACATTTTATATGGAACATGCTGCTTTCAGATCTAGTAATAACACAATGAAGACACTAATATCCCATGTGTATATGAGACTTCAATATAATAACATAATGACAGGTTAATTAGCTACTGCCAAATAAATGTGTGTTTGTGTGTTTTACAGCGCCGATAAATTGTTGCATTTGTATCCTGGTGATTTGATATTGTCACATACATGTACTGTAGCTCAGCCCAAAGCCTTCATTTTAAATACATCAATGTTGCTTTATGTGGGGGTGACCAGTACATTTTCAGACTCAACTTGTTCATGTCCATTAATCAGTGTTTGAGTTTATTTGTTACAGCGGAGAAAATAATTTTATGTTGTGAAACAGTTTTTCATAAAAACGTAGCCAGTCACACGCGCCTGCAGTGAGTGTAGGCGGCTGGTGCCCTTTAAAGGCTATTACATGGGAAAGAAAAAGTAACAAATATATGATGAATATATGATGAGCAATGAACCATGTAATGTCCTTCAGATACACTGTATCACTTGTGCTGTCACCTAGATGACACGTAGAGACTGTTACACAATTATTGTGTTCCCACTGCTACTAATTAACCAGTTATCCAGTGGAAACACCACCACAACCGTGGTTGCCAACTTCTGTCCTCAAAACCCGCTACCCTAACAGACCAGATTTAAAGAATATCCATGTTTGAGCCTGTGTTGGAATCAAATCGAATGAGTCAATCATTAAGTCATCGGAACCGAAGCACAAATATCCCTCAGGCATACACTGTTAGGGGGGGCGTGAGGACTGGATTTGGGAAACACAAGTCCAGTGGGGTGAACTGTGATGCCCCTAAATAACTTGGAGCCTGACACTTCCACATGCAGACACCTGGTACTCTTAGAAAACACACTAGGCACCATCCCTGCCCATGGGGGATTGTAGGCAAGCAGGAAGCCACAGACTGAGAATTATACCGTGAAACGAACAGGGTACCCCACCAGCACAGAAAAGTGATATCAGGATCCCATCACAGAGCCGTAACTTAAAATTTTAGCACCAGTGGTGAGAAGGAAAACTGCCGCCCTTCCTAGACTTCAATTTTAACCAAACTTAACTAAAAAAATGTATAAACTGCGTCCCTTTCAGCATTGCTCCCTGAGCAGTCGCCCCTCTCATACAACCCTAGTTACGACCATGCGCTGTTACACTGATGTGGGGAAACCGTGGAGTCAAACGCACATGTATATGAAAAGAAAATCATATGTCTTTATAAACCAGTGATCAGGAAAAAGGCTTGAAGTAGTAGCTCCCATTTCCCTGCTTACAGGTGAAAAAACTACTTGTTGTTAGGCTGCTGACCCCAATCACCAACCCACAGAACTGGATGACGGAGGTTTTGACCTTTAGCAGCCGCCTTTCCCTTAGAGCTTGATGCGCTCACCGGTACTCAGATGCCCCCAGGACTTCGCTCCAGATGTCTTGTGGGTTGGTAATGCAGGACCACAGCGGCAGGCCAGGAGACTGGTAGAAAGCAGCGGGTAGTCAAAACGATAGCCAAGGTCACGGGTCACAGGCAAGCAAGGTAATCGATAAACACGCCAGAGGTCGGGGGTCACAGGCAAGGTAGCAAGGTCCAAGGTACAGGCCAAAAGGGTCATGAGCAAATAGGCTTGTCCAAATCCAAGCAGGGGATCATACACGGGATCCCCAACAAAGTATCCACAGGACAGTGACAAGGAACCAGGAGCAAGTCAGCAAAACTGGAACAGAGAAGCTACAACCGGCAGTGAGGCTCAAGACCTCACTGCCTTAAATACCACTGCCCGGAAATCAGAGCCTAGCTCTGAACCCATTCACAGCCCCCTGCTTAATTAATTACACTAAATTAGCTTACAGGCTGTTTATTTAGACTTGCGCACGCGCCCGGCTGTCCTCCGTTTCCGGGACGTGGCGCTACAGGAGTTTATTGTCCAACCAGTGCCTTGACAACGGCTGGGCTGTATCCGGAAATGACCCGCCCTCTAGCGCCTTGACGACTGGGACGCTAGAGGGCGCTGGGAGCCGACTGCGGCCGCTGTGAGTACCGCCGCAGCTCGTGACACTTGTCCAGTATTACATAAAAGTTCCCTTGAAGGGTATGTATCTCCTATTCTCTTCTCTTCGGCAATTGAACCACATACTTGCTAACTGTGGCAGGATGACACAGTTCAGAGATTGTGTCCTATGTCCATGTATTGATGCCTATGGAGGTGGCCATTTTCTTGGAGACCAAGATTTAAGCAAAGACTGACACGCAAGACAACATGACTTCAGTAATGGAGACAGAAATGTAAAAGACACTTCAGTCTCTAGAGATTCATTAGCTGCTTTTCTTTAGCCGCATTTCTGGGAGACCTTCAGCGCTCCCGGGAGAGCCGGGCAACCTCCCAGTTCTCACCCCAGCAATAGATAAGTGGCAGGGCTTCTAACACTCACAACCTCCTTCCACAGCCATTATATAGTGGTATATGGTGCTTAGCTCTACATCTACAAACTAAGAACACTGAGGATTTGAAATGAACACCCACTCATTCAAAACTGAAATATAATATTGATTTGAAACCAACATATTAAGTTCAAGAAATGTGACCACTCCCATATTATCTAGAAAACAATCCATTTGTAGCAGAACAATTTATCTTCATCACGAGTGGGGATGATGTTGGGGGGGGGGGGGGGAGGGCAAAACACAGAGGCTTAGCGTTTCTGAAGGTGAGCGTTGGAAGTTGGACTCTCGCATAGACGGCCTCTTTTGCTGTAAACTGGGGCATACTCAGAATATCGTCTCGGGGCTGAGACAGGTCCTGAGAGATGTGTCCAAACATGGTGGACGTGGTCCAGGAGACGATCTTACAGCATAGTGTGGGAAAACTGCATGAAGAGCTTCTGGAGATAGAATAAGTTACTCCAATGATTGCTGGTTGTCGTTTCAATCTATATTTTCTTCCTCCTATTGCTGCGTCGTCCGCTTTCATAGTGTGTAAAACTCTTTGGTCTTCAGTCTGTGCGAATATCTACATTACTTTCACCTCTTTAAGGAGGGATAGGAAGTCCCTGAGGGCGAGAGGCGTAAGATCATCACTACGTTGGTTCATGGGATGATTCAGGTTAGCCAGCTTTGGTCCCAAATGGAGTTTTCTTTTGGTTAAATAGCGAGCGAGATCTCTCCTGGTGGATTTCTTTGCCACATGGACTAAGAATTTTTTTTTTTTTTTGTAAAGAATGCAATAGGTTACTCCATTTTTACATCATATTCAAGCTTAATATTAGGTGGTAAGGAACAGGAGAAAAGTGTTTCTGCAATTTCAGAAGCTGCTGGAAGAGGGCAGCAAAACCTCAAATATTGCTAGAGTAGATCTAAAACCAATTACTCCAGTGAAAATATTGTTGGAATGACAGACACGTAAAATCAAGTTCTGTGGAAAGCTGCGTTCTGCTAATGTGTGCAGCTACCTCAAGTGAGACAACAAACCGACCTGAATCAGTAGTGACTCGAGAAACCTCTCTCGGGTGCTGGCAGGCCAATTTAATAATCCTTCAATTCTGAATGGATGTTACTTAGAGTGGCCCTCCCCCGAACAGGCACAGGGGCCCCTCAGTCTGGGCAAACACAGTCATATATGAACATGGTAAAGAGCTCCAGTACCTGTTTGAATTCTGAAACAATCTTATTCATTCAGATGGATATTTGTGAGGATTCACAACACTAGCTCCAGATGACTGCTACAAATATCTTCTCTCAATTTCCGCCATCAGCCCTTCAGGGTCAAGGCAAGCAGAACAATTTAGATCCCCTGTTTGAAGCCTTTAGAAGTCCCTTGGTTCTACCAGAGCTTCGCAAGAGCAAGGATTTGTCTGGTTAGACTTTACAAGTCTATTCTACCTTCTCCAATCCCTTGACTTGGTTTCATCCATCACTTTTCTACCTTCTATAATCCTTCAGCTTCAGACTAAGAGGTGACTCTCTGATAGCTATCCAACCAAGTGGTTCTTTCCTGGGAGTTGCAATCACTGTGACAACATTACAATCATAGATAAAATCTGGGTCAGTATTATCACTCACCCAAATGGTTTATTCTGCTTCAGTTCCACTGACAGCCCAATGAGAATAGTACAGGATGGACACACAGCCCAAGTGAATGCTATTCATTCAATGAATGCAGAAAATGCATTTGGGCACAAACAGTACTGGAACCCCTACAATCTATTTTGCACGCAGTGGCTAGATTGATTTTCCTTACTAACCGTTTTTCCTCTGCTGAGCCACTCTGTCAGTCTCTACATTGGCTGTCTGTATTTCAACGATTCCAATATAAAATTCTTCTACTAACATACAAGGCCATCAACAAAATTGCACCGACATACATTTCCTCACTGGTCTCGAAATATCTCCCTACTCGACACCTCCGTTCTGCACAAAATCTACGTCTCTCCTCCACTCTCATCACATCCTCCCATTCTCGGTTACAGGATTTTTTCCGGGCTGCACCTACTTTGTGGAATTCCCTCCCTCGCACAGTAAGACTTTCCTCTAGTCTTCAAACCTTCAAGCGTTCACTGAAAACCCACCTCTTCAGACAAGGTTATGATATTCCTCAACCACCATCTTAATTTTCCTAGATTACCCTATTACCATCCTCTACACAGCTAATGCAAGACAACAACCCTCTGACCTACACTGCAACACACACCCCCACTCAATACTTTTACCTTTGCGTTCTAGCTGGTCGATTGTGCAATATGATGTAGCACATGCCCTTGTGTTTCTAACTCCCATTGTTCTATAGATTGTAAAGCTTGCGAGCAGGGTTCTCTTACCTCCCTGTCTGTATGTATTACCCAGTATTGTTTTATCAATGTTTGTTCCCAATTGTAAAGCGCTACGGAATTTGCTGGCGCTATATAAATGTTGATGATGATGAAACAGTAATAAAACAATACTGGGTAATACATACATACAGAGAGGTAAGAGGGCCCTGCTCACAAGCTTACAATCTATGGGACAATGGGAGTTTGATACACAAAGGACATGTGCTACATCATATTGCCCATTGGTCCAGCTAGAACGCAAAGGTAAAAAGGATTGAGTGGTCTGTGTGATCAGTCACACAGCAATGTTGGTCAGAGGGTTGTTGTCTTGTGTTAGCTGTGTAAAAGGATGGTGATAAAGTAACCTAGGGAGGTTAAGCGGGTGGTAGAGCAATATTATAAGCTTGTCTGATAAGATGGGTTTTCAGAGAACACTTGAAGGTTTGTAGACTAGAAGAAAGTCTTATTGTGCAAATAAGGGAATTCCTGTACGCGGGAATGGGAGGAAGTGATGAGAGTGGAAGACAGACTCAGATCTTGTGCAGAACGGAGGTGTCAAGTTGGAGATATTTTGAGACATGTGAGGAGATGTATGTCGGTGCAATTTTGTTGACAGCCTTGTAGGTTAGTAGAATAGGTTAGAAAAATGTTATATTGGATTCGTTGAAAAACAGGCAACCAATGTAGAGACTGACAGAGTGACTCAGCAGAGGAAGAACGGTTTGCAAGGAAAATCAATCTAGCCACTGCGTGCAAAATAGATTGTAGAGGTTCAAGTCTGATTTTGGGAAGACAGGTAAGGAGGGAATTACAATAATCAATGCAGGAGATGAGTACATGAATTAAGGTTTGTGCAGTGTTTTTTGTAAAATATTTGCAAAATGTGTACTTGTTTTTTAGATGTATGTAACACGATATAAATATATAGTTGATGTGGAGAACAAAGGGTAGTTGTGAGTCAATGATTACACCCAGGCAGCGAGCTTGCGGGGTGGGATGTATGGTCAGGTTGTCCACAGAAATAGAAATGTTAAGCAGAAAGCTTCTATTGTTGGGTGGGATTATTATTAGCTTGGTTATTGAAAAATTTCAGGTGGCGGGAGGACATCCAAAATAAAATGACAGAAATACCTTCAGTGATTCAGGCCAAGACAAATGATGATAGATCCCAGAGGGATAGATAGATTTGTGTATCATCCATATAGAGATGATACTGAAATCCAAAGGAGCTTATTAGTTTTCCTAGAGAAGTGGTGTAGATAGAGAATAGCAGATGACCTAGGACTGAGCCTTGTGGTCTCCTACTGATAAAGGAAGCGGAGCAGAGATGGATCCAGGGATATGAACACTAAAAGAGTGATTAGATAGGTAGGCTGAGAACCAGGATACGACAGTGTCTTCAAGACCTAGGGATTGTAGCATTTGTATGAGAAGAGAGTGGTCAACGGTGTCAAATGCAGCAGAGATTCAGATGAATTAGAAGAGAGTAATGGCCTTTAGTTTTAGCAGTGATCAGATCATTGACAACCTTGGTCAACGCAGTCTCTGTGGAGTATTGAGAGCGAAACCCTGACTGAAGAGGATCCAACAGGTTGTTTGCTGTAAGAAAGTGTGTGAGGCGAGTGTAGGCAATTCTTTCGAGAAGCTTGAGGAGCATGGGAGCTGGGGCAGTAATTTGAGAAAAAGTTTGGGTCAGAATTTTGTTTTTTCAGAATAGGTGTAATCACTGCGTGCTTGTATAGTGATTGAAAGATAGTAGTAGAGAGATAGAGGTGGAATGAGTACACAAGACAAGAACCTACTAATTTGTGAGGGTATAGGATTAAGAGGACAGGAGGTAATGTAGGTAGATAGAGTATACTGACACTCTCTTTATTTGTAGGATCAAATGAAGAGAGGGTGTCAGAAGATGCTGGGAAGGAATTGAGCCGATTGCTTGTCGAGGGAGATGATACCATTTCTAATCTGATCTCATCAATCTTGTCCTTGAAGTAGGAAGCAAGATCCTGGGCACCGATAGCAGTCAGAGGGATTTGAGTGGGAGGATTGAGAATAGATTTAAATGTGTTAAAAAGGTGTTTTAGGTTATAAGTCTGAGAAGAGATGAGAGATTGGAAGTATGTTTTGTTTTTTTTAGCAGTGTCCAGAGCATTTCAAAAGGAGTGGTAGATAACAGTATATGTGATGAAATTAGAGGTACAAGATTTACACCAGTGACGTTCTGCTTTGCAAGAACGTTTTTATAGATCTCCTGTTACTTTAGTGTGCTGCAGTTGGCAACGAAGTCTACGGGGAGTATAAAGAGTCCCTGGAGCCACTTGATCAAGGGCAGTTGCTAGAGTTTGGTGAAAATGAGGAACTGCACTATCAGGGGAGAAGAATGTAGAAATAAGGAGGTGTTGGAGAGGTGGAAAAGCAATAGAGTTAATATTCCTGCAGGTATGAGGCTTGGAAGAGTTTGACAGAAGGGAGGTTAAAGAACTCGGAGTGAGCGAGTAACTAGTACGGTGATGATCCCAGAGGGGAAAGGAGTGTTAAGGAAAATCAGAAACGGAGCATAGTCTAGAGAAAGATCAAGACAGTGGCCATCCTGATGAGTAGCGGATTCAATCCACTGGGAGAGGTCAAGTGAGGCGAGAGTAGTTCTGAAGCAGAATTGGAACGTGGATAAGCAATGGAGATGTTGAAATCACCCATGATGATGGTGGGGAGGTCAGAAGATAAGAAGTGATGGAGCCATGCAGAGAAATGTTCAAAAAATTGTTGTAGTCCGGGGGGGCGATAGATGACAGCAACCGCATAGAGAATGGGTTAAAAATCCTAACAGTATGTTCTTCAAAAGATGTGAACGTGAGTGATGGGACATTTGGTAGAACTGTGAACATGTTCAACCCCACCTCTTTTTCAGTCTCCAGGGTGAATGCAGACCACCATGTGAAAGGGCTGCAGGTGAGGCAGTGTCTGATTGCGTGAGCCATGTTTCTGTTATTGCCATAAGGTTGAGGTTTGTTTAAGAGGACAAGGTTGCGTATGGAGGCAAGTTTGTTACAAACAGGCCGTGCATTACAAAGGGCACATTTAAAGGACTTTGGAAGAGAGGGGAGACAGGTGATGTTATTGAGGTTTGCTGGATTTCTGTAGTGTTCAGATATATGTGTGTGTGGGTGAAGTGAGGGGGACCTGGATTAGGCGATCTATCACCAGCTAATAGAAGCAGGGAGGAATAAAGATAAGAAATATGGTTGTAAGATGTGTATCCTTTTAGTTTCTGGCGACAGGGTGAGGCTGTTATAACTATTGACTTTAAATAGAAATAGGACAAAAGTTCATCCACATTAACTAGAGGTGAATGATGTAACGAATGGGCAATGTGGACAGAGATGTGTGTTGCAGGGTGGATAAAGGATGATATAGTCCTAAAGATAATGCCATGAAAGAAGAGCAAGAAAAATAGTTTTGCAAACACTGGGATTTAAAATTGAGGGAATTAGTTGCAATGTCCTGTACGATCAGAGAAGTATTTTTTGTTAATCAAAAATGGCAGGAGACAAGATTGTCCACTATCACCCCTGCCCTCCCCTCCATGTTTGTAGCCTAGAGAGAAAGTTAAATTCCAGCTAAAAGAGTATCTTTAATGCTCCAAATACCGTACACACCATATTTTTACACTTATTGTAATGAGGCAATTAGCGTCTGCTAAAGGGAAAAAAAATAATCTCTGGTCCTTTTATACAGAGTACAAGAGATTCTTATAACCAAGTGTGTTTGTCTTGTTAGTCCATAAGGATGAACAATATTCCTGACCCCATAGATACATGTAGAGGAAAACTGAAGAATTAATACAGGAAACCAGAATGGGACATTTTAACATAATGTTCCCCTTACAAAACATTACAAGATGTCCTGAGAAACTCTGAACGTTTAGCGGACTTGGATTAAACACCCACTAACAGTATTGCTCATTCACCAGCTGTTTATTGTGAAGTATTTTGATTTTTTATATTCACAAAAAGGTTGACAATATTTCTACCCAAAATTCATACCCGTCTTACGTACAACTGCACTTATTGGGAAGGAAATAAAAAGTACATGTTAAGCACATTTCTTTTACAATTTATTGATTTCATTCACCCAATACACAGTTTGTATGTTTATTATTTTTTTTTTAGAACCCTTTACATTTAAAAAAGGATGATAAAATTGGAACCTAATGAATAAAGAGCTATTTTTTTTTTTTAATAATGTTAATGACATAATTCTTCACTCAAAGTAATTTAAATGTTATGTACTTGACACACACAAAAAGTACCCAACACGCATACACACGCACATACATACATTATAATATTCCCCCCAGATTTTCACAGAAAACCTGGACCTTTTCATCAAATATTACATGTATCTGTCCACAGCTAATTACAGGAACTGGCCTCATGTAGAGTACAGCTGCAGTCCCACTGAAACCGAGAGGTCACAGGTCAGTCGTCTTCTCCATGGAACGGTGGGTAATATTCACGATCTCCGGTGTAAGCCAGCGGTAAGTATCAGGAAACATAATTGCAGGCGTTGTAAGAACAATATGGATAATCCAGTGTACCACAATGCTTGCGTTCCACAACAGTACTCAGGTGGTTTCGGAAACGGCGACCGATTAAAACCTTGTTTGTGGTTTGCTCCAGGGAAGACGGCTCTCTCAGTGATTTATAGGGAAGATGCGCGAGACTGCAGCTTCAGGGAGGAGGACAATCCGAATAACGACAGTGAGTGAGAAAATGTCAAATCTAGGAGGTAAAATTAACTTCTTGGATGAGAAGTTATAATTGCGTAAAAGCTCAATTTACTTTTAAGAAATATTTGGCCGGTGAGCATCTCTGAATAAAGCTCTTCTCTTTCTCTTTACAAATAAAACAGAAACTAAGACCAAAAAAAAAAGCACCAAAAAACAAAACAAACCAAAACAAAAAAAAATACAGCAGATCTAAACCACTAGCTGCCTGAGGGTCCGTCGATGATACTCCACATGGGAACCCCACTGGAAGGGAAGGGGTTAATGACGGGCACCCTCTCGGGCTGCTTTCCTAGCTCCAGAGGCCGGCGTAGTTTCCGTGGAGACCAGTTGGCAGAGGGCCGCCCGCCACAAACAGTTTGGTTCCAGACGGATCATAACAGTGGGTGTAAACAGCATTTGGGCAGCAGTCTATATCTGAGAAGTAATTCCTCCACATATCGTTGTGATTCTAAGAGGAAAGGAAGAGTCGGGGTTACGGACCCACTACGGAACAGCCGTACTGCTCAATAATAGGCGTACACAGAACTTACTCCTCTTCTAAGCTGTATATAAAATCCAATTTCATGAGGAACGTGGCTTAACCCTGCCTAATAAAATCAGCATTTTGTTCTCACATAGCATTTATTTTAGACATTTGTAACAGAACATAAAGAAAACTAAAAGGTTCCAACTACATTAATTTTGCATCAGCAATGATCACAGCATTTGTGACATTTATGTTTCTTAAGCCTTAATGGGGGTTATTAACTAAGTAAGATCTATTAATGTATCGGTGAGGAAATGCCACAGTTAGGACGGCTGTGGCACCTCCCATCTAGAATGACGGATGGTATCGTAATATTTAGGACTTGGGATAGAATATAAGGATTAGAAGTAGGGCGACACACGTATCAATAGCGGCAAATTTCCTGGTGTGGCTTCAAAACAAATCGGCATGTCCGGGAATAATGCGCAGAGGACGTCTGCGCTGGTTTTGGCACTAATCGGTTCTCAAATGTTTTGGGTGTTCATCCAAGTGCCAAACAGCTGCATGTATGAGATTTGGTCACTTGTGTGTGTCTGCAAATTGGGCCTGGGAGCAAAAGTCAGCCCACGTGGCCATCATTATACAGACTAAAGTTCTGGCACCTTGGGCTACATTCTGAGAAACAGAGCCATCATAAAGGCTTTTGGTAGACGTAAATTGTAAGAGGTTTAATGTAATGGTTATTGCTACTGATCAGTGCCCCTCCTAAGCTTCCGAACTCCAGTCCTCAAGTCTCCCCAACAGTGCAGGGGTTTAAAGATATCCGTGCTTGAGTACAGGTGACTTAATTCATTCATATCCTTAAAACCTGGACTGTTAGAGGGCTTAGAGACTGGAGTTGGGAACCACTGGCCTAAATGATCAGGTGGCTGAAATAGTCTTTTACAGCTTCCAGTTACTAGAGACCTAACACTGGGCAAATGCTAACTAATCAGCGTTATAAGGAGCATATAACTATATGTTCATACTCACCAGCCAGCCTTTGCCGGTGGTCAGTTTCACCATGTCTCCTTTGGACGACTTAGAAGCTTGGATATTACCGGTGAAATCATCCAAAAACCTCTGAGCACGGATGTCATAGAACAGGAGGGAGCCCTGTCCAGTCCCCACGGTGATTATGTGTTCATAGAAGCTGACAGAGCGGATGCCTGCAAACATACAGAGATTATCTGGTCACACACACGGCCGAGACAGACCAGACGGTTTACACTATTGTATACAAATACAACTCTGAGCGAAGGAGAATTCTGGACTCAAAACTTTCATTTAGCTCCACAGACACAATGATATGTTGAAATAAAATTATGTGCATAAGGGTCCTCATTTAGCTTTTGGAGCAAAACAAAAATATAAAAAGGAGCAAATTTGCTCCAGGACAAAACATGCTGTAATGCAAACAAATACTGGGCAGCTTTATTTTTCATTTAAATATAGAACGGAGCCACGACACGCCCCCCTCCCAACACTAAATCTCTCCGCACATTTTACATTTGCCCCTTGCAGTGCAACATGCTTTTCTTTAATTTATTTTTTTTGCTTTGCTCACCAACTCCAAATGATGCCAGACGTCTCTCAGATATGAGTACCCTTGTTTCTCTATACAGACCAGGGATATATACGCATACATTTTAACCATCAGCAAGTGAAATGCTGGATGGATTTCGCTAAAAGTACATGGTCACCATAGTAAAGAAAAAACACAGCACAGATAGTTGCTGGGACATGGATAGGGAAGCAGGCTGCAGGGACATCATAACGTCACTACGCCTTTCTCATTCGTTACAATTTCCATGCACAATGTATACCACCGAGAGGCAACGTGACCGAGGAGGAGCACCGAACGAGCGGCCTTCCAGCCTTTAAAGGGACCACACAGAGGAACGAGGGAGAGCACAGCGCACCCTTTCCTCTACTGGCTCTGCCGCGTGATCTCCCTGCATGGCGCACTCAATCCTCCTCCTCCGGCTCTGCCGTGTGATCTCCCTGCACAGCGCACTCTCTCCTCCACCGGCTCTGCCGCGTGATCTCCCTGCACAGCGCACTCTCTCCTCCACCGGCTCTGCCGCGTGATCTCCCTGCACAGCGCACTCTCTCCTCCACCGGCTCTGCCGCGTGATCTCCCTGCACAGCGCACTCTCTCCTCCACCGGCTCTGCCGCGTGATCTCCCTGCACAGCGCATTCAGCCCTCCTCCACCGGCTCTGCCGCGTGATTTCCCTGCACAGCGCACTCTCCCCTCCACCGGCTCTGCCGCGTGATCTTCCTGCATGGCGCACTCAGCCCTCCTCCTCCGGCTCTGCCGCGTGATCTCCCTGCACTGCTCACTCTCTCCTCCACCGGCTCTGCCGCGTGATCTCCCTGCATGGCGCACTCAGCCCTCGTCCTCCGGCTCTGCCGTGTGATCTCCCTGA